>NC_065563.1:8516332-8819714 GCF_022605725.1 Anthonomus grandis grandis | reverse complement strand
TCATCAGAGATTCGTCAACATCACAGCAATTATACACATCGTCCCAGTTAGTATTTTTAAATAAAAAATATATTTGCTCAAAATCAGCTTTTTTAAAATTGAATTTATTATTTTTTACCTGTTTGCACTCTTCCATCTTATAATTAGGGCTGACTACAACTGACATTACAGTATGGTACTTATCAACAGGCAACAATGGGGCATCATAAATCTCTACTCTAGAGCCCTGTAAATGGGGGCTTATTATAACCAAATCCAATAAGACATCAAAAACATTATGTACAGTGTTAATTTGATTAAAATTTGTATAAGCTAAACAATTATTAAAATCACAAATAGGCCACACTACGAACATTAAAGACCAGATCAATAAGATTAAAATCACCTAAAATTAAACTAAAGGTAAAATCTAAGGTAAATATCAACATTACAATTAGATACAAAATAAACAACTACAACAAACATAAAATCATTATGGTCAAGACTAATTCTAATACACAGAGCTTCAAGATTTTCATAAAAAGTACACACACAGCCTTTAATTCCGTTGCTCTTTAGCCGTAAGCTTACTGTGCCTGTCTTTTCTAAAAAAAAAACTATCAAAATTAAATTCTGCATTATAAAATGAATCATTTAGCCATGTTTCAGTAAAGACAATAATATCACATTTATTGTTTAATAACTTTAATTTTAAGTCTTCTAACTTAGTTTTTAAACCTCTACAATTTTGATAATAAATCTGCAGTGAAAATTTAGGTTATGTATTATATCTGGCATTTCATTATTGGCTGCCTTTTTTGTCAAATCATTATTACTATCGAAATTTAGCTAATTGTCGGATTCTCTATTATACCTTGAAGTTGCTATTAGAGATTTTTACATGAATCAGTGTCTTATCTTGTTTAGTGATAAGGGGTTCTTATTTGACTATTTCATATAATAATTAAGAAACATTACTAGTATCAACCTTCCTACCCACACTATTACAAATATTAAGCAACATCACACAATTTTCAGTATATCTGTTTACAACATTTAAGAAGTTACACAATTTTTTTATTATATTCAATAATTTGTTTAAAATTATTATTGTTCGCGTGATTGTTTGTTTCTGTTGATTGTTTATTTCATGAAGATCTTTCAGTACCTGTTACTGGAAGGCATTTGGGTTCACAAACGATTATACACTGACCTTCAAGTGTGTACTCTGGTCAACGATCGCCCAGATAAGAATTTTGTGGAATTCTGATAATCTGATTTCTTGTTCACATGACTTGGAAGCATTTTCTATGGTGTTAAGTAATGTATTGAGTGGAAAATGCTGTAAACGTATCATATTATTTACATTTTCCAGGTGAGTCAAAGAGATACGAGTTTTATTGTGTTTCTCCAAAGTGTTAGTTGACATATTCATTTGCTTATTTAAATCCGTATTCATCAATTTTTTTGTAATTTATTAACATCATTGAGCTATACTTTCTTTCTTCAGAGTCTTCATAGTGATTATTAAGTTCTTATTTAATGTGTTTAATGCATTGATTTTTTGTTTTAACTCATTTTTAGTTTTATCAAAGGTCGTTACATTCGTCAAAAGTTGTTTTTCTTTGGTCCTCATTTCTTGCAGCTTATTGCTTAAAGCGTCATTCTGATAGTTGAGATCATTTTCGAATACCTGACTATTACGTCTTAGCCTGTCAATAAACAAATCCTTTCTCTTTAATTACTTCTCTAAATTCTGTAATTTTTCTTCATACACCAAATTATTCTCATCCTCATTAAATTTATTTTGAAATTTTTCTGAGCAAACTCTTTTATATCCACGAATTCTTACTAGATCCTAAAATTTCTCCAAATAGCTGGAATGACAAATGAAATTTGAAAAGTCTTTATTTTTGCAGCATCTAAAATTTCCATTCATTACAGTGCCAAGTGGTGCTCAGATGCAAGCTTTAATAATAATATAATATATTCAGCAGATAATACATTCATACATTATAAAATAACAATTACTTAACTGCTAAAAATACCCAATGCATAATGGTATTTTTAAAAAATACTGTGTGTGCATTTTCTGTCTATCCAAATTATTTAATTGAAATAAAAACAATTTTTAAGAAAATAATATATGAGGCGTCTCACTGCAAAAGGAGCTATATCCACTTCCGCTAATTTCTCAGGAGATGCAAAAAACTGTAGCAACTAAAGTATAGGTAGCGAAACCTATATCATTATTATAATATAATACTTCATAGCAACTCATAATACTAAAATTCATGAAAAGAATGCTATTTAGCTTTAAAATTTGGATATAGGGCCATTTGCTGTAAGCAAATGGATATAGGAACCTTTGCCACAGCCGCATAAGGATATAGGCTGTTTTGATATAATAATGCAGTTTTAATGAATAACCAAACGCCTTTTACTTTTATTATTTAAAGGTGTTTACAAAAATTAAAAACAAAACTCTGTCAAAAAATGAAAACGAAACTAAATTATTAAGAAACATAATAATATTTTGACAAATTTACACTCGATCAGCAAGTTGCTCATTTTCGTGTCCCTCATAAAACTCATCTTCTTCAAGATCTTCTGCTTCATGAATTGCTGTCATGGTTTACAACATATTTTGGTAGAAAGAGCATTCCTCCATTGTGGTTCAGGTTTTGCCAAAGTGTTTTTTCAGAAGATTCTTAACATCTTGAATCTTTACTGCTTTAAGTGCCACTCCCATAGGTATCTTTGACAATCAAAACTGAGTGTTAAAAGATCCGCTCTCTTTTCTTGCAGTTTTCTAAAAAAAGCTTTATTTCGCATTTTATGAAATGCCATTTCAGTCATGAATTTATTTTTCGTTTGGGCATTGGTTTCATTTTTAACTTTACCTTTAAGTTCAATACATTTAGAGCAGGCATCTGTGGTCGGCGTGCCAAAGCCAATGTTATATTCAGTGGTAAAAATCTTTTGAAAAAAATTAATTCTAAAATTTCCAGGCAAATATCGTCGGTTTGCAGACTTACCGCGAGAATATTGACTTTCACAGCTTTTCATTTCAATTTTTCTATAAACCCTCTAATAGCGGTTTTCTTCCTGTCATAGAGATGATTAGGTCTTGCTCCACCTCTCCTATCCACTGGCATTCTACCCGTATTTAAAAATTTTCGAGCTTTGAATTCTTTTCCGTGAGATTTGAAGAATATCAACGAAGGTTTGCTGACATACACGTAAACAAAACTTCGCCGTGCCGGAAACTCTAATGTAGTAGTTTGTACTAACTTTCTTTGTAGATGTAGGCTTCTTTTTAGGACGTCGTCTGTTAGCAGACCACGTCCTTTGCAGTTTTTTGCAGTTGTTACCTTTACATGTTTGATGATGAAAGCATCCTGGGAGTTCTTCTCGCGAGTTGCGTAAAAATTTGCATGAAATTCTTTGATGTCCCTCATTGTTAGCCTCTTGCATTTATATGACTTGTTCAAATGGTCGCAACGAGGATATTCTGGTGGCCCTGGAGGATCGTATCTGAAATAATAAAAAACAAATTTTAAAAACCAATATAAAATTAATCAATTCTTTTTTAAACGTTAATGTTTAGAGTGTATTAAATTATCTGTAAATTTTAAAAATTAAAATAATAATGCCTGATTTAAATTAATACATATTAAATATATATATCGCTAATTTAAAGAAAAAAAATAACCAACCTTTTAGATTTTGCTAGGTTTCTTTTCCACTTGTGACGATCTCCAGGAGTTCGCCTAGCTTTTCCTGGCTCTGATGGAGTTATACTCTCATTCATGGTCACTAAACTAAATAAACTTAATTATTTATAACAGTTTATGATAATATTTATGCAGGAGCAAATTAATTAATAAGCTCTTCCTGTGACAAAAAGTAAACAACAACTAAACGGTCTTCGAAGAAACTTTTTATTTACGCGGGAACTTTCTAACCATTTCATTGGTTCATTGGATATAGGCCCGTTTGACGCGATCAAGTCGGTTAATATGGAGCCCTTTGCCGCGACACCTGATATTTACTGGTAATTTTATATGGGATAAAGGCATTTTTGGCGTATCAACATTTTAGCCATCTATCAGGCGGATGAAATAGATGTAAAATTGACTAATTGTTTTTAAAAATCGGATAGAGACGTTTTTACTGTGACACGCCTCATATAAATAAGAGATTCAAAAATTAACAATAAATTAGAATTAAATTAAGTTAGGGGAAAGAAAGGGAAAAAACAGGAAGAAGAAGAAACAATACTACGTGTATCGTACTAATCGTGTAATTTTGTTATAGGGTTTATTTCTGAGTTCTACGGGAAGTTGATTATAGATTTTTGCTGAGGTATATGTTAAGGTTTTTTGACATTTAGTTTTTGTGGTCTTTGGGATAGTTACATTTTTATTTAAAGTTTGTCTAGTGTTCTGATTGTGAGATATGAAATGCAAGTAGTGTGGATTCTTACACAGAAGCCTAACCACTGCTTTCAAGTAAATTTGATTTACTTGCAACAATCTAGCTTCTCTAAATAAAATATCCGAGGAATACAATTTTGGTTTGTTAAACATTACTTTCAGAACATATTTTTGGGTAATCATAAGAGGTTTCAGGATGGTCTTACTTGTTCCGCCCCATTCTGTTATGCAATAGTTTATATTTGATTCAACCAGTGCTTGATAAATGGTCTAAGGGTCTTTTTTTGCATGAATTGTCTTAATTGACGAAATTTATAAATAAGTTTCCGAACTCTAGTGGAAATATACTTAACTTGGTGGTGCCACTAGATTTTCATCCGAAATAACACCTAAATATTTAACCTTGGTCTGCTTTTTTATTTGCTGGGTGAGAATATTCAGTTATGCCACAGTCGTTTTTATGTAATGTGATTTCTTTTAATGTGCTAGATGTTTTTGAATCTATGGAAGGGCATAGGAAGCTTGACTTTCCTGAGTTTAATGTTAAGTAATTGAAACCAAGTCAAGTTTTCATGTTTTTCATGGAAGACGGAGTCAAAACAGTCTTTACATCCTTCCAAGACTTCTCCTTAGTCATTATTGTGGTATCATCTGCAAAACACAACATGCCGACATTAGGTAACAACTGTATAATGTAATGTAACTTTCAAACAGGTTGTAAGGGATCCCTCGAATCCCAATATTTTCCAGTTTTTTAAGCAGAATATTACGTTTCATAGTGTCGAACGCTTTGCTGAGGTCTAGAAATACCGCCATGCCCCTCTCATCACAATCAAAACACTTTCCTATCTGTTCTGTAATATAATTGACCGCATCTTCTGGGGCCGTATTTTTTGAAACCATGCGAGAATCTTCGAATGCGAACAAAGTCGAGCGGCAAAATTCGCACACGAATTAAAAAGTGCATTCTTGATCAGCATTCGAAATTTCATTCGCAAGCGAACATGAAATATAGTGGCAACGTAGCAAAGTCGAGTGCTATTGGAGGCCATGTCAATAGTGTTTCTTGGGTTTTTCGATTGACTTTTTTTTTTAAATAGATTCAAAAAATAAAAAAAAACAATTTCATTTATGGAAGAGCATTCGGAATTAAAGTCGGGCAAATTCACCCAAGATTTTTCAGGTAAAACTGCACACGCTTTGTGTATAAAAGTAGCGGACATATTACACAATCTCTGGAGCAATACCTCTCGCAATCTCTCACAATCTCTCACCTCAAAAACTAAACACGTTTTGAAATATGCGCTATTTTGAGGTTATATAACAAAACTTGACTATGACCCGATATTGTGAATCAAATTATTGTTAAATTTAAAGCTCACTAGCACAAAGAAGGAATTCCGACAAATATTTCTGCACTATACGGATCACATATAAATTGATATTTAAGTAGACATTTAACCGATGAACACAAACGGTGCGGTGGCATGCCTGATATGAACTGAAGTACCTCAGAGCACAGCCGCTCCCCTTTAACGTTAGCGGCGGCGCTGTAAAACCATTGCGCCATCTCACCTTCTACGCCATCTATCCTCGAATTACTCTAAAACTTCAACTTAGTTAATAACTTTACTGTAAACCCAAAATAATAAGCATAAACTTAGCTTTTCATAGTGACCAAACATAATACATATTTTGATAATTATTATATTATATTATATACCTATAAAAAAGTTGCAATTATTGTATCTTAATAAAGCCATAGAGCGGTGATTTTGTGAAATCCTCCTTAATATAAATCCCGCTACTTCTTTTAACGGTGACTAGTACTTGTAACGGTGTATTGCTGGGTTCCTTGAAATTTATTCGGAGACATTTTTTCTCATTTATTAAAATATTTAGTTTTTATTTGATTTTAAATAAATATATTAATTTATAACGTAGATTTTCTCTATGCTTCGTTTAAATCCCAAATATTCGAATATTCTTATTACTGCTGGTTTGTTCTTGGCTTTCAAGCTTAATGGAAAGATCGGAATTTTCATTTTTAAAGGCAGCAACGTCCTCTCTTAGGACAGAGATCTCCTTGTTTTGAGCATTTAATTGATTCTCGTACTTTTGACTTATTTGTCATCAAAAAAGGGGCAGTAAAACTTTAAAAAAAATCAGATTTTAAAAGCTTAAAGACGGCCGTTCAAGGATGAAACGTCGGATTTTAAGACACTATTGCGACTCTTTTGCGTAAAATGACTTGATCAACCTGGAAATCCTTCAATAACTTGAAATGCCTGGACGAAAAAAAACTTCTTCCAGATTTTTCGAGCCACCCTGTATCGCACAAAAATCGACTTTAATGGGGACAAATACATAAGAAAAAATGCAAATACAATCAACCGAACTCATTATTGATAAGTACATAATGACACAGCGATTAGGCCCTACCTATTAATAAACTTACTCTTATTATTCAAACTTACCAGGGCCGATCATTTGGTTTACCCAGACACTCGTACACGCTCAAATACTGTATCAATAACCCCCGGTAAATCGGTTGTTTATCTGCGGAATGTTTATCATTAGTAGCACAAAAGTGCCACACAAATTCCCCGTAAAACAACGATTTATAGTTTATTTATTGAATAAACCGTGTGTGCGTTTTCTCTCAGAAGATACCATGAAGACCCTCTCAGAACTGCAAGAAAAGGCGAGAACCATGTTGGCTCATACGAGAAGCAGTGCTGATCCCAACGTGTTACAACTTATAGAGGAACTGTGTCGCGTTGGGGAAAAGATTAAGGAGGAAGCCAATAGGGAATCGCAGGATCTTCTGCAGCAGGTTAGTTATAACTTAAGGGTTTTTAATATAGTTCAGGATATGCAGTAAAAAGGTAGAGTAACACAGTTGCGGGGTCCAAATTGAGCTTTTATGCCCTAAAAGTGTATTAAATAACCCCATAAGTACTCATAAATAACAAAAAGGGTGGGAGACAATAAATCTAGGGTCCATTAACAGAAAATAATTATTTCTAACTTATGTATGGCTTATGTCGTATCATTGTCTCTCTTGCCTTGTTGTCGCTTATTATCTTCTGCTTCTTCTTCTATCGCGTCATTTTCATATTGTGTGTTGTCCTTACGTAATCCGTACAGATTGACGTGGCGGACAAAAAATACAAAACCACCCAGCAGTTCTTGGAGGAGCAGGCGGCTGAACGGGAGCAAGAGAGAGACGAAGCGCAGAGGAAGATTGATAAATTGTATGAGCAGCTGAAGGAGAGGGACAAGGACAGGGCGAATTGCGAGGTGATGTCCTGTGAGGTGAGTGGGAGGGAGAGGTCATCTGCGGGAGTGTGGCTTTTTTTTGTAAGCTTTTTTTTTGAGGTTAAATGGTGTTTTTTATGTGTGGGGTTGACATGTTTAAATGTAATTGTTTTATTATTGTCATCTCAGTCTAATATATCCTGAAAGATGGGTTAAATAGCGTTTTTTGTACGTCATTTAATAAATTGTGCTAGAAAAACATTATTTGCGGAAAATTCAGGTTGCAATTGGGAAATTTTGTGGTGATATAGAAAAATATTGAAAAAGTTCAATATCGCTACCTCAGTTTAACATATCATGACGAATAGTAATAAAATAATGTTTTTTTCACGTAATCCGATAAATTATGTTAAGAAAACACAAATTTTTGAAGATCCAGGCTGTAATTGAGAAATGGAATAATGATATAGAAAAAGTTCGAAAGGTTAATTTTCCTTGTTAGATCGCCATCTCATTCTGGCACATCATGCCAGAGGATAGCAAAATAATATTTTTCCACGTAATTTGATAAATTATGCCAGGAAAACCCAATTTCCAGAACATCCAAACAGTTATTGAGAAATTAGATGATGATACAGAAAAAGTTGGAAAAGTTCAATTTATATTTTGATATCGCTATCTCAGTCAGACATATCATGAAGAATGGTAAGACAATAATGTTTTTTCCACGTAGTCCTTTAAAACATGCCAAAAAAAATAATTTTCGGAAGATCCAATCATAAAAAACACCATTTCCATAGTGTTTGTTAACAATTTAATGCACTCTTGTTACTAATTCCTTATTATTCCTCAGCTACTCCTAACACCATTGCACTCTAACATTAGCATTTAAAAAGAGATACACTTTACTCCTTTTTAAGAAGACCAATTTCAGATACCGTTTAATCGACATTTTTTTTAAAACCTAGGCTTGACTTTTTAATGAGGGGTAAAACCAGCATTTTAAGCACAATTCCTTTAAATGAAAATTGACTTTTGATCACTTTTGCATGTTTGCCGGATAGCCTGGTCAGCATCGTGTGAAGTTTAGCGGTAGGCAGCTTGACGTAGACGCTTCACAGGTAATTTGATACAATTTGTATATTTGCCATTTTCTTCCCCAAAATCCATTAAACTGTCCTAAATTAGAGTTTATTCGGGGACCCTATAAAATACCGTAAAACTTAACCCTGATCAGTCCAAAAGTAGCATTTATACGTCCTAAAAATGAACAACTTCCGACTTTTCTCCCTCTCCCCCCGCACACTAAATCCGAAAATAAATCGGCCCTTTCCAGACGGCGTTTTCAAAATAAACACCGTCTATTTTTAAACTGGCATTTATTTTCGGGCTTTCCTCAACATAATTCACGTATTACAGTTGCACTCTGCAAGTTCTTTCGAGCGTTTTATTATTATTATTTCTAATAGTAATTTATCCGATTAAAATGTGCATATTTCCGTAATACAACTGCTGCAAACTCAGTCTTTATCCAGGCGGAACAGTTGGAGCAACAAATCCAAGAGTTGACCAACCTCCTTACCGAGCAGCAACGCACCAATACGACCCTCAAAGAGGAACTGGAGGAGGCCGTGGAGAAGTTGAAGATCTTCCGAGACATCATCCAGGAGTTGGAGCAAAGGGGCGAGGCCAAAGACCGGGAGGTGGAGCAGCTGCTCCGTAACGTGGAAAAACTCGAATGTATTGTCCGACAGCAAAACCTCTCTCTGGACGAAACTAAGTTTAATCATTCATTGGGTGGTGTTACAGATATCCGGGAGTTGAGAAGGAGGTGTGAGGAGCTTGAGGAGGAGGTGCAAAAGTTGCGTATTGGGGCCGAGTTGGCTGGAAGTGAGGGAGCTCTCAAGCAAATCAATCTTCAAGTAAGTGTCGTATTTAGAGTATTGTTAAATTAATTGGTGTAGTAGTTTTAGTATCCCATTATGAAATTTACTCAATAAAATCAAAACGGTTGTATATACAAGGAAAGGTGCACAAGTGGTACCTTTTTGGTGAAAAAACTCATTAGCTTTCTTATGAAATTAAAATCGATAAAATCGTTACTTAAATTTTTGATATATTTAGATTTTTGTGGAGCCTTTGACAGTATCTTAATTTTTTTTTATTTGTATTTTTTCAATCCATTGAAAAATTACTTGATTATTTTAAAGCGGTTGTGCAAGGACACTTTTATGGAACTTTTTGGTAAAGAAATTCATCAGCTTTCATATAAACTTAAATTTAATAAAATGGATACATTTGTTTCCAAAATATTTGAAAACAAATGTATGATTTTTGTAAGGCCTTTGACAGTATCAGGATTTTTTAAATCCGTTGAAAAACTACTCAAGAACTCTGAAACGGTTGTATTTACAAGGAAACTTGTAAGGACCTTTTTGGTGAAAAAACTCATTAGCTTTCATATGAAATTAAAATCAATAAAATCATTACTCAAGTTTTTGTTATATTTAATTTTTTGTGGAGCCTTTGATAGTATCTTAATTTTTTTTATTTGTATTTTTTCAATCCATTGAAAAATTACTCAATAACTCTGAAACGGTTGTATTTACAAGGAAAAAAACTAAAAAAATTAAAAAGGAAACTTGTACAGACCTTTTTGGTAAAGAAACTCATTAGCTTTCATATGAAACTAATATCAATAAAAGCGGTAGATTAGTTTCCAAGTTATTTGGATTTTTGTAAGGCCTTTGACACTATACTACTTATCGGATATTTTTTTCATCCATTGAAAAAATACCTAAGAACTCCAACACTATTGTGTTTACAAGAAAACTGGTAAAGACCTTTTTGGTAAAGGAATTTATCAGATTTCAAATAAAACTAAAATCGCTTTATTAGTTTCTAAGATATTTGTATTTTTGTAAGACCTTTGACACTATCAGGTTCTTTTCCAATTCATGGCAAAAATGCTCAATAATTCCAAAACGGTTGTATTTACAAGAATATTTGTAAGGACATTTTTGGTAAAAAACTCACCAGCTTTCATATGAAACTAAAATCAATAAAATCGGTATATTAGTTTCCAAGATATTTGAATTTTTGTAAGGCCCTTGACACTATCAGGATTTTTGGAGTCCATTGTAAAATTACCTGATAACTTCAAAACGGTTATATTTACAAGGAAACTTGTAAGGCCTTTTCTAGTAAAAAAACTCATCAACTTTCATATGAAACTATAATTAGTAAAAGTGGTACATTAGTTTCCAAGATATTTGGATTTTTCTAAGGCCTTTGTCAGTATCAGGATTTTTTGCAGTCCATTGTAAAATTACCTGATAACTCCAAAACAGTTATATTTTCAAGAAAACCTGTAAGGAACTTTTTGGTAAAGAAGCTCATCAGCTTTCATATGGGATCCAACTCAATAAAATCGATGTATTTGTTTCCAAGATATTTGGATATTTGTAAGGCCTTTGACAATATCAATGTTTTTCCAATCAATTGAAAAATTATCTTATAACTTCAAAACGGGTGGACTTACAGGGAAACTTGCAAGGACCTTTCTGGTAAAGAAATTCATCAGCTTTCTTATGAACCTAAAAGCAATAAAATCGATACATTTGTTTCCAAGAGATATTTATTTTTTAAGACTTCATATCAGGTTATACAGGAGATACTATCAGGTTTTTTTAATCCATTGAAAAACTGAAAACAGCTTAATAACTCGGACTTGGTTATACGAGGTGTGACAATTAAGTAATGAGACTGATTTTGTTGCCACACTTGTGGTAAACCTGCGTCCTTAACATTCCTTTCCCCTTCCCCGGCATCCCTTTCCTCTCTATTGATACATTGACCATCGCTCTAGCTTGTTTAGTGGACGTGTGTTGGTGGTGCTTATCACGAAAATGCAAAAACGAAATCTAGAGCAACGCGTCGCAATAAAATTTTGCGCCAGATTGGTCGAAACAGCTTCGGAAACGTACACTAAAATTGTAAAAGTGCATAAGGTGCAAAGGTGATAGTGCTCTTAGTCGTACCTAGGTGTTTCGATGGCATAAAGAGTTTATGGAGGGGCGAGAAAGCGTGGAAGACGAGGCAGACCGGTCGCATGCGCAGCGTGTACGCGCCCTAAACCTTGAAAATCGCGCGTTAATAATCCGACTGTTAGCCTCCGAACTAGGTATGAACTGTGAGACAGTGAGACAAATTTTAACCGACGATTTTGGGATGACAACACGGCGTGCCATATCGCCCCCAGCGTGTCCCAGTATTTGGTCTCGAAAGGGATCGCCGTGTTGCAGCAACCACCTTATTCGCCCGATATGTCACCCTGTGACTTTTTTTTTGTTCCCTAGAACAAAATCGGTGGTCAAAGGTACCCATTTTGAATCGATTATGGACATCCAAGCGGCCGTGACGGGGGTACTGGCGGACATCCCAGTCGAAGCGTTCCAGAACTGTTACGAAGCGTGGAAAATGCGCTGGAACCGTTGTATAGCTGCCCAAGGGGACTACTTTGAAGGAAATGGCAGAGTTGTAGAATAATTTTTGAATAAACGATTTTTATGGAATCAGTCTCATTACTTAATTGTCATACCTCGTATTTACGAAGAAACTTGTAAGGACCTTTTTGGTTAAAGAACTCATCAGCTTTCATAGGAAGTTAAAATCAATAAAATCGAGTTATCAGTTTTTAAGATATGTGGATTTTTCTAAATCCTTTGACAGTATCAAGATTTTTTTAATCTGTTGAAAGACTACTCAATAGTGTTTATATACGACCCGAAACGGTTGTATATACAAGAAAAAATTTGTAAGTAACTTTTTGATAAAGATACTCATTAGCTTTTGTATGAAACTAGAATTAAATCGTGGCATTTTTTCAAAATATTCGGATTATTGTAGGGCCTTTGACACTATCAGCATTTTTTCAATCTATTGAAAAATTATCTAATAACTCCAAAACGGTTGTATTTACAAGGAAACTTGTAAGGGCCTATTTGCTCAAGAAACTCATTAGCTTTCATATGAAACTAAACTCAATAAAATTCGTATATTTGTTTCCAAGATATTTGGATTTTTGTAAGGCCTTTTGACACTATCGGGATTTTTTCAATCCACTGAAAAATTACCTAATAACGTCAAAACCGTTTTATTTACCAGAAAACTTATAATGGCCATTTTGTTAAAGAAATTCATCAGCTTTCATATGAAACCAAAATCGATGAAATCGTTACCCAAGTTTTTGATATATTTAAATTTTTGTAAAGCCTTTGACAGTCTCAAGATTTTTTCAATTCATGGAAAAACTACTCAATCACCTCAAAACGGTTGTATTCAGAAGGAAACTTGTAAGGACCTTTTTGATAAAGAAATTCATTAGCTTTTATATGAAGGAAAAATCAATAAAATCAGTACATTAGTTTTCAAGATTTTTAAATTTTCCAATCCATGAAAAAACTACTCACTTGTATTTACGAGGAAACTTATAAAAGACCTTTTTGGTTAAAAAACTTCAGCTTCAATATGCACCTAAATACAATAAAATTAGTGCATCTATTTCTCGAGATATTTGGATTTTTGTAAGGCCTTTGACAGTATCAGGATTTTTTCAATTCGTTGAAAAACTCATAAGCTCCAAAACGGGGTTGTTTTACAAGGATACTTGTAAGGACCTTTTTAGTAAAGAAATTCATCAGCTTCCAATTAAAACTAAGACTTTCATAATAAAACTCTTATAGCTGCTGGAAATCGAGACGAACTTGGATAAGAAAACCAAAGAGTTAGAGCTGTTGCACTCCACAGGGACCAATTGCAGTTCACCATCAGAAGACATGTCTGTAAGGGACTTGGTAAGTAAATCACTCTTAGAATCTTTGACTAATGAGTATATCGAATAAATCTGAACTCCCTAAGGTTCAACCTCAAACGCTCCAGGACGACTGCGAGATCCCGCTCCAGCAACTCGCCCGCCTCAAAGAGAAACTGATGCGTCACTCTCGTGCAGAAGAAGCGGCGATAAAGCGGATCCGCGACCTCGAGATGCAGGTGGACAACCTGAAAACCGACCTGGAGGAGGCGACCAACGAGAAGGATTTCCTGAAGAAGCAGACGCACGAGCAGCTGGTGCTGATCAGCGATTTCCAGATACGGTTGGACGAGCAGCGGGTCAAGGCGGAATTTATCGAGAAACAGACCAACACGTCCCTGGAGATAAGGATCCACGAGTTGCAGAGTGAGAATTTCGAGTTGCAAGTAAGAATTTTACGTTCCTATTGAGATAATGTTCATAAAAATCCGTGGTAAATTGGGCGAGTTATCCAACTCCTCCTAAAGAACAGAGGCCTCAGAGCTTGCGCGTGACGTCGTTCAATGTAGGCTGATTTATGAAGCATTATATATGAGCACTGTGATAATATTTATGATAAAAGGAGCAAGATATGAGATATTTTATAGGTATTAAGGGCGTAATAATAAATAAAGCATAGAAGCTACATGTAATAACAAAAAGAATTATAATTAATTATTAGGTACAATATAGTGGTTTTACAGGTAACTAGAAAAAAATACATAAAGGTAAATTAAAGGAAACGTTACCTCACTAAAACTACATTAAAAAAAACTCGAAAAAACATAAAAATACTAACATAAAAAACATACAAATATAATAATATATACAAAGTAGTCTAGTTTCGAAATTTGATTATATTTTCAAAACTACTTTAGATAATTAATTGAAATTTGAAACATTTAAATAGGTAGCATAGATACATCTTTTTATGAAAAATCATTTTACTTCAACCAGTAGGGTGCGGATGGACACATCTTGGCACAATTTTAGAGCAAGGTAAATAATATCGGAGCTTTTTTATTCCCTAACTAGTCCGTATGGACCCCAAGGGTCCATGGGAAATCTACGTTAAAAAAATTAGGGTTTTTAAGTGGGGATCCACGAAAATTTACCTGGCTTTAATAGTAAAGAACAAAAATAATGGCTTAACTTTACATTGTAGGAAAATAATAAAAAGTCGCAAGGAAAACTCTCTGAATACATTCCTACAAGATTGGTATTTCTTTTAACTAATATTTATCATGTCGGTAGGTTGAAGTAGTTCAATGAACTAGCAAAGGTAAATAAAGAATAAAATATGATCGTATATAACATAAATTTCCATTTTCCTATAGACACACGATAATGCAAGAAAACGCTTTTTGGAATTTGCTAGTGAATGAGAAACAGCCTAATGATTTGGGGTGGAATCAGCCAGGCCAACTGAATGCCTACAAGCTCAATACTGCATTAGTTAAATTACAACTTTTTAAAGATGTCAATGTCAATATACTCGCATGAGTAGTTCAATCATGCAATGCTTCCAAAACCTTCAACGATCTCTAATAACTGCGTGATTATCTCCCATGCATGTGTCAGCGAACTGCAGAATCTATTCATTTGTATGACAAAATATTTCAGTTGATCATATGAATTTTCTAAAGAAAATGTCATCGTTTATTATTATTCGCATCACAAATAGATGTTTTTTTTTTTTAAATACTGTTATAGTTTTGTGGACTGTGCACATGTCCTACCAATCGCTATGTATTTTTAGTACAAATAAAGAAATAAATAAAAGTTTTCTTCTTTTAGAGAAAAAAATGGTGTGCCACTGGTCATCTAGTATTAAAAATTATTTCTAGAATCTTTATGAAGTTTGCAATAAAAAATCGCCTTTAAGTTTTTTTTTATTTGACTTTCCGTTTACCACAAAACGAAACAACAAAAACGAAAATTTAAGTGATTATAACAAGTACATTAACAAGTTCGAGTAATAACAAGTTCATTATTTAAGTCTCCTTAGTTTTCCCCACCCGGACAATCCATCATCGCGGATAATTTTTATTAGCAATTCTCTCACACCTACTCCAAATTATTTAAAAAGTACGAAGTGTACGGTTATATTTTATATTAATATTTCGACGGTTATATTTTATATTGATATTTCTATTTTGTTCATTATTACCACGAACGAATTTAGAAATAAATAAATATAAATTTAAATAAACAAACATCTTGAAGGTCAAAATAAATAGCAATAACCTTATTTCCCTAATAACATTACTTAACCACTGCCTTTCTCAAGATTTTTTCCTTTTCAATAATACGTTTTACCAACAGCCAGATGGCCTGGCTATGGCCAGTTGCTTATCTTCATTTTTGGCGGAGGTCTTTATGGATTACTTGAAATCAAATTTTATAATGATAAAAAAAATTTCAATTGGTACAGATATGTTGACGATTGTCTCTGTTTCTTGAATTGTGACACAGTAGGAGCTTAGTTACTCTTCAACAAGCTAAACCAAATACATCCTAAGATTTCTTTCACACTAGAAATAGAGACAAATAATTATTTGAATTTTTTAGACTTAACAATACATAAATAATCAAATAGTTTAGAATTTTCAATATACCGGAAACCCACTCAAACAGACCACATAATTTCAAATGTTTCCAACCACCCTCTCCAACACAAAATGGCTGCCTTTAGTTGTTACATTTACCGTCTTTTAACCATTCCTCTATCTCCTTCTAATTTTCAAAACGAAATAAATGTTCTTAAACAAATTGCTTATAGTAATAACTATGACCCCAAACTAATTAATATTTTAATCAGAAAAATAAAATTAGCTAAAATTAAAAAACAGATCTTTCCTGATGTTAAAAAAGATAGTAAATTCATATCCCTACCATTCGTTAATTCTCATCTAAATAAGAAAATCAACAATTGCTTCATTAAACACCAATCAGAATTACAAATTTCTTATAAAACTAAAAACAACTTGGGTTGGATTTTGATCAATACCAAGGATAAACTTGACACATTATCAAAGAGTGGTATTTACAGATTGCGATGTGATTCTTCTGACTGTTCATATGTGGGACGAACTTGTAGACCCTTAAAAACACGCATAGCCGAGCACTTAAGTAGACCCTCTTCTGCATTTGGTGAACATATAAAATCTAATAACCATAATTTCAGTCCAAACAAGTCCGATTCTAAAATTCTCCAACAGTCTAAAAACTATAACCGACTAGATTTTCTTGAGGACATTTATATCACCAACAAGCTCATAAAAAATCCCTCTTGTTTAAATATACAAGTGAACCTTAACAGACCTTACGTTCCATTACATAGGAGACTCCACACCTAAAACTTTTATAAGCATTGGCAATTTTCTAATTTAAAAGTTCGCTTTTACATCCTTAAAGGATAACAATTTCCTTATCCGAACAAAAATTCACTGTTGTAGTCTAATTTGTGCCACCAATTTATAACCAACTCGCACTACCGCACATCATTTACGATAATGACATCTAGACCGATCTGTCGCTACTACCACTCTGATAGGTTCCCATAATATTAATTTTAAAAGAGAAGTTAATTGTAGGTTAACCTAATTTGACATAGTATTTCCCGCCATCTAAGAAACCACAATAAAATGTAAACAAAACACAAAGGAAACCAACGTTCTCCCCTTTTTAAATACTGTTCGTCCTGTTTAAGCATTGCGCAAATTGAGACGCGTTGGCGCGTGTGCCGCGACGCAGCACAGCACGTATTTTTGTAGCCTGGTGAATATTATGAAACAGCGCAAATTGGTGACGCGTCGCGACTCGCGTCTACGTGCAGTCGCGTGGCGCAGTGATTGAAACGCAGTTTCTCGTGCGTGAGCGTGCCTGGCTGTGTTGACAGGAGTTCATTTGCAATTTGTCTTTATATTTACAATGGATTCGGAAGAGCAGCTAATAGAGGTAGTCGGAAAACACAGAGAACTTTATGATACAAAACATCCGAACTACATGAAAACCAAATTAAAGACTAGGATTTGGGGTGAAGTTGCAAAGGAGTTCAAGTTTAAAGACGGTAAGTAATAATATTTATATAAATAAAAGAGTAACTAACATAGTACATAGTTTTAGTAATTTCCACTCATAACCGTTTGGTATTGCCACGGAACACTTCCCCAATTATTGAAACATTCTGTGAATTTTGATCTCACTGTAAAAGCATGTGCCGAATTCCTCTTCTGATTACCATGTAATGGAACTAACTGATTCGCTGGCAATTTTTCAATGTCCTCTAACTCCCCATTAAGTGTTGATCCGGTCGCCCTTAAGTAATTATGCAGCACGCAAGCTGCCTTTGTAATATCCCTCACCGTATCAACTTTATTTTCGAAAGGTCTCCTAAATACACGCCATCGCGAAGCTAATATACCAAAAGAGCATTCCACGGTTTGTCGAGCTCTCGAGCATTAAAAACTTGCTTTTCATAATTCCCCGTTAGGTGTCTTCTTGGATACGGCCTCATAAGGTTTTCAGACAAAGGGAAAGCTTCATCTCCCACAAAAACGTATGGCATCGGATTAGCAATGTTTGGCAGCATTGTAGGTGCGGGAAGTGATAAAGAATGTTTCATGATTTTTTTGCCCAACGCACTGCTGGAAAATAAACTTCCATTACTAAATCTTCCCATAGCTCCAACGTCAATAGTGGTAAATCTATAATCTGCATCAACTGTTGCCAACAACACCACAGAGAATGTATGTTTATAATTGAAGTATGAAGATCCGCTTTTGCCGGGTTTCTTAATTACAATATGCTTACCATCCACTGCTCCAACACAGTGTGGAAATTGCCATCTTTGCTCAAATCGTAAAGCAGCTGATTCCCATGTTTCAGTTGTAGGTTCTGGTAAATATATTGGTTGCATATGCGTCCAAATTGCAATAGCTACTTCTTTTACAATATTAGATACCGTTCTGTCGCTCATTCTGAAGTTGTAAGCGATACTTTTATACCTGTCTCCAGATGCTAAATATCTGAAACAAACAAAGTTATATAATAAGATATTTTAAGTGTTCTTAAACATATAGTGATAGATCATACTAAATTAATTATACTTTACTAAGAAAATGTATTCTAAAAATGCTTAAAGTGCTATCTAATTGTTAAAGTTGTAATTTTGTTTCAGGGGAGGAGGCAAAAAAATGTATGGTTAAAATTAAGATGCTCGTCGATGACAACAAAAATGCCTGAGAAGTGGAGCCGCTCCAGAGAACGTCAAGCTCTAAAGGTTTCAAAAGCAAATGTCATTTCTCGATCCCTTTATGTCAACTGGACCACGAGAAGGAAATATTGTTGATGGTAGCGATGATGACTCGAGAATTTTTCCAGAAACGGCGGAAACTGAAAACTTGGAAAATGACGGAATTGCACGTGAAGAGGAAGAATCCTTACAATTCGGTCCGGCTGAAGATCCTTCTCAAATTTTTGAAGAAAGTAATGATGTTGAACTCCCGCCCAGCGTTGCTAAAAATGCGACCAATACTCAAAGCACGAAACGTCCAGCAGCTTTAAGCGCTAATTCCATGTAAGTTACGCACAAGAAAAAGCGAAGCGATAAAGACGATTTATGTGACACCCTAAGACAATCTATACAACAGCGAAATGAGAGGGCACGACAACGAGCGGACGATAGAAAAACGTTATTACAACAAAACAGTAACTTCGATGACCCTCTTTATAACTTTTTTATATCAGTGTATCAGCTTACAAAAAAGATGCCACCCAAATATCAACACAAGGTCAGAGGTCAAGTTTACAATTCAGTAGCCGAAGCAGAAGCAGATATTATGAACCTCCCATCTGACCGACCATATTCTGCAATCTCTTTTCACGATTTCTCTTCACGTAGCGATACATCAAACCCTTCTTATGCAATTTCACCCCATTATCATCCTCTGGATCCAGTCCATACCAGTTTCCCTAATGATCAGGAAGGATATTGCGTAAACTGATGGATATTGCTGTGCGTAACGTCGAGGAAACTAGGAAGCTAGATAGAAATATCTGCATTGCAGGCCTAATAAATGACGATGAGGATAAGAAAAATACAGGGGACAAACTGGGTACTCTTTTTGACTTTTTGGAGGTTCCAGAATCAGAAGTTGAAGTATTTGAAAATATTGATACCAAAGCAGGAGTAAAGACTATTATCTCCCTAAAAAATAAGGAGACCAAACATAGCATCTTAAAATCCAGAGGAAGAAAAGGAAAACTTACTCTAAGTACCGTAGGTCTTGGCAATAAGAATACACCCATTTTTATCAATGAGGAGATGACCAAAGAAAACTACAGACTTTTTAAGAAAGCAAAGCAGCTCAAAGGCCTGGGGTATCGATATGTATGGCATCGTGATGGCTGAACTTTAGTAAGGAAGAATGAAAATGATAAGCCAATCCATATAAAAAATGAGGCTATGTTAGAGGAACTTTTTAGCTAATTATTTTATTTATTGTACTTTTGGATTCCTTTTATATTTTTATTTTATTTGTTTTTTAAATTGCTTATTTCTTTAGTGTTTTGGTTTGTGTATTTTTATATTTTTAAATGGCCAAAAACAGTTTTAACAATTTAAAGGTAGGCCACGTTAATATACGTTCCTTGCTACCTAGTGTTGTTGAAGTAAAGTTAATCCTTTCTACTCTAAACCTAGATATACTAGGAGTAACGGAAAGTTGGCTTTCAGAAAATATTTTAGATAAAGAGATCGAAATAGTAGGATATAACTTTTTGCGACTGGACAGGAAAACTAGAGGTGGGGGAGTTGGCGTTTACGTGAGGTCAAGTTTAAGGGTCCATAAGGTGGAATTGGTGGAACAAGTAGAAATTTTTGAGCAACAATGGTTTATTTTACAAATAAACAAACTTAAATTAGGATTTGGGGTTTTTTATCGTCCGCCTCAGTTTAATGTCCTTAGGGCGTTAGAGCATTTAGACACCTCGATTTCAAACATTCTTCCCATGGTAGATGAAACAATAATAATGGGTGATCTCAACATTAACCTTCTAGAATATAAATCTGTTAATGAGCAATTTGATTTTCTCTTGGCCTCATTTAATTTTAAGCAAGTAGTAATGAATCCCACTAGGTTTTCAAGGGAAAAAGCTAGCTTAATTGATGTCATAATTCTGTCAAATGAAAATCTACTAATAGGTAATGTTGAACATAGAGATATGCATGAGCACTCTGACCATCAACTTATTTATTGCACTCTTGCAATTAATGCTCCAAAGATTTTCCCAAAGTTTGTTACGTTTAGAAATTTTAAGAGCTTCGACAGGGCAGCTTTTGATCTTGATCTTAACGCCGCAAATTGGGGTAAGGTGTTTAGTTTTGCGGAAATAGATGATAAGGTCCAGTGTTTTACACATATTCTTACACAACTTTTTAATAAGCATGCACCTTTCACCACGGTTAGGGTAACAAAGCCGAAAGCACCTTGGTTTACAGATACTCTAAAGGAAATGAAAAAATACAGAAATTCTCTACTTTCAAAATATAAAAAAACAAACATCCTGGCGATTGGGAATCCTATAAAAATGTGCGTAACATGTTTACAACCGCAGTCAGAAACGAAAAAAGGGGATATATACATTTTCTGCATAGAGACAAGAATAAAAAAGCCCTCTGGAACGGTTTGGCCAATCTTAATATCTATAGTAAGACAAAAGGCACTTCTACATCAAATTTACCAGATAGCCTAAAAGATCCGGAAGCAATTAACCAGTTTTTTGTTGAGTCGGTACGTCAGGTATCCACGCCAGTTTCAGCGGAGACCATTCGGGAATACCTGGGTAGAAGAGCCACGGATCAAAGGTTCGATCTGGAGCTGGTGGATACTAGAGGAGTATATGAAGCTATTTCGCAAATAAAATCAAATGCCAGTGGCATTGATAAAATATCATTAGAAATGGTTAAGATGTGCTGTCCTCGTGTCATTCCGGTGCTAACTCATATTTTTAATACATGCATCGAGATAGGTAAATTTCCCTCTTTGTGGAAAAAGGCAATAGTGTTGCCGCTACCTAAGGTCTCTAACCCGGATGGCTTTTCTGACTTACGACCAATAAGCCTACTTTCTGTATTGTACAAGATTTTTGAGAAACTCATATACAACCAGATGATTGAATATATCGTGAAAAATAATTTGCTCTCGGAAACGCAATCGGGGTTTCGCCGTGGCTTTAATACTGCTTCAGCCCTTCTTGGAGTCTTGGATGATATTATTGATGCTTGGTATAAGGGTGAGACGACAGCTTTGGTTCTGTTAGATTTCAGCAAGGCATTCGATACTCTACATCATAACTTACTTTTAGCGAAGCTCTCCTATTACGGATTCTTACCGAAAGCTGTGCGTTTTTGCAGTAATTATTTTACAAATAGATCCCAGATAACAAGAGTGGAAGACTCGTTCTCTGAGCCAGCCGATTTAAAAAGAGGTGTTCCCCAGGGATCCATTCTGGGCCCTTTGCTGTTTATACTTTATATAAATGACCTAAAAAATAAAATTCGCGACTGTCGTATGGCTCAATACTGTGATGATACACAAATTTATAAACAGTTTACTAAGAATAACGTTGATGAATCTATGCAATCATTGGGTCAGTGCTTAGATACAATTCACCATTATTCAAAAAAAAATGGTTTAAAATTAAACCCAAAAAAATCGGCTGTAATTTACATTGGCCCCTTGGCATCATGGTCTCGTATGAACTGTGATAGATAGTGAAAAAATTCTGAATTTAAAAGAACACAAAAACTTAGGTGTAACTTTTGATACAAATTTGAGGTTTAAAACACAAGTATCTAAAGTAGTTCAAAGAGCATATATGTCCCTGAGAAATTTGTATAAAAGTAAGGATATATTAAGTATTACACTAAAAAGGCAGCTTTGTGAAGCTCTAATTTTATCACATTGTAATTACTCTAATTTTGTTTATGGACCATGTCTTGATGCTTCTAGTAGGTACAAACTGCAAAAAATACAGAACTCTTGCATTCGCTTTGTTTAAGGGTTGAGAGGAAGGGATCATGTAACTTGCAAGCTAAAAGAATTGAAGTGGCTTAATGTGCAAAATAGAGAAAAACTTCATTACTGCAGTTTCCTATTCAAACTTTTAAAAAACAATAGTCCCTCCTACTTACGAAATAAACTTAAAACAGGAACTACCAGACATAATCGAACAACACGCACGGTTTTAAAATTTGATATCCCCCGACATAGCACTGCGAATTTTTCAAAGATCATTTTCTTTCTGTGCTTCAAAGCTAATAAATAAATATATTATTAGTCACTGTACTGATAAGTCTTTTCAAACCTTTAAAAACAACCTAAAAAAGATATTGATTGAAAGCCAACAATAAATATCGAGAAAAATAGCAATAATATAAAGTAATAACTTAGAATTAAACAGTCAACTGGATGATTTTATTTCTTTTTTTGGGATGGTTTTTTTTTTTTAATTTTATTTCTATTGTTCTATTTAATTTTTTTAATAAGTATTTGTATTGTTAAATCGGTCATGCATATATATAGTATTATGATGTCAAGTAGTCGTTTTTTTTTGTCTTAATACTGTGTTATAACTACTTAATAATTATGTGTTTTTGTGATAGTAATAATATTATTGTAATATTTATGTGTACTCGGTTAAGTTAACAGCATGCTGCCCTTCGCCGAGTATAAAATAAAGGCCTTTTTATTTATTTTATTTATTTTATTTATATCTATAAAATGAGCAAACAAGCCATCAACCTACATCCGGAAGTTCGCTGGTTTATTTCATAGAGCGATTTCAATAAACTTTCACACTTCTTTTCTATGCAATTTACCTATTTATGATTGTTCAATAAAGATATGTCTATTATATACTTTTAATATTTACTTACCTCAAGAACACTGCAAGTTTTTCTTCAGTACCAATCGGCTTTTGGGCATTACATCCCTCTGATCAATTGATGGTTTTATTATCTCGTGTAATTCATTAAACTGTTTTCGATTCATACGAAAGTAATTGGTACAAACACCATCAGGAAATTCGGATGTCATTTTAAATTGTCCATGGCTACTTCTTTTTGATAAATAAAAATTTTTTGGAGATTTCAATTTTTTGGCCATCAGTAAATGGAACAATACCACTTCTTTTTCAGCATTACTATCTGACTCTGAACTAAGGGAATCTAAATAAATATAATTATTTCTTATAAAATCACTCATCTTTTGAAAGTCACGTCGACCGTCGCATTGAGGGATTGAAAAACTGTGTCTCAATATGCGAATGCCCACGCAGGACGTGTGGCACGTGCGCGTCGCGTCTCTCGTGTCACGTCACCTCCCACGCGCTATACGCGTCTCAATTTGCGCCTTGCCTTGTGTTCTGTAAGTGTGTCTAAATGTTTTGTATAATTTTAATGATATCAAATGTGTTCCCACTATGGTAAACTTCTGGGCTTAACTGACAAGTGAGTACATTCTATTCGTTCACCTTTAACCATAATGTTTTTTACGCATATAACACTCAACTCATTTCAATTAGCACTGATAATGGCTCATACGCCGAAAGCGCTCTGCTAAGCTTTTAAAATAAAATTGCTCTGAATACATCTGGATTAATTTGAATTTAATAGATGGCGATATGTATTAAAAATAAGCCTGCGTGCTCTTATACAACATTACCCTAAGCTCGCGTAAACGAGCGTTCAGTTATCTCATAAGTAATTTTCTTAGGATAAGCTGAAAAACAAGGACAAGCTGGTGCAGCACCAAGAGAAAGTCATAAAAGAAACCCAACAAAGAGTCCTGGACCTGGAGCGAGAAATCGCTTCCGGAAAAGACGACGACGTCATCATCGAAATGCAAAAAGATTTGGACGCGTTACGTCACGAAAACGCCCTGTTAAAAACCCGCGCGTCAACCGACAACCAGATCCTACCCAACCTGGTGGAGAACATTATCCAGGACAAGAATAACGAACTGGATAAACTGCGAGAGAAACTCACCAACACGGAAAAACTACTGTACAATTACACCTCGTTGAACCTGGACAAATCGGACCTTAAAACGCTCGCGAACTTGAAAAATTCCGGCGGCTCTATCGAGCATCTGATCTCGATTTTGGATCTGAGCCGGCCGGAGCAGATCAGAAAGTACGAGCGGAGCAGAAACGCGGATCTGAGCATAGCGGGGCACCCGTTAGGGTTCAAGAGGAGCGAGGAAACGCAGTTTTTGGGTAGCGGCTCGGAACAGGAGATTTCCGAGATCGAGCGTGTGGGACCGTCGAATTTGAATTATACTTGTGTGGCACCTTTGGGTAAGTTTTATTATTATAGTTTGTTTATTAAAGCTGTAAATCTGAGTCTTACTGGGAAAGTTATTAAGTTAGAAGGATTTTTCATATATTCAAATTGACAATGATGTAAGTTACTTATTTTATTGCTCAAAAATTGAGCGTGTGAGATAGAAATTTCTAAATTGATTTTTGCTATAAGTGATGTAATACCCAATAAAATAAGTAACTCATTATGAATTCGTCACAACAATACAGATTTTACTTGAAAATAATGTATTTGCCAAAATCAAAATTACAATTTTACATAAAGTAATGAACAAAAATGTAAGTTATAGGCTAAAAGGATCAAGTCGCGATTCTTAAACCGATAGCAGACGACTATACATGAATTAGCCGACTGTGATACGACCCTAAAAAGCTATATAAAAACTTAAAACTAATAAAATCAATACTTATAGAAACTAAATACTATAATTTATAATCTAAGCAAGATTTAGACTTATATGAAAGAGGTATACACAATAATAATAATAAAGACTTTTATTTCAATAAATATACATTATAAATACAAGATTTTAAAGTAATGGCGAAGTCTAGCCCTAAGGGCTACTCTAACTTAACCACAAAAAAGAAAAAATATCATATTATGATTTTTTTTAATTACAATAATAAAACTAAGATTCTATTCTATAAAACTATAATATAATACTTATAGGTTAAACATAACAATAATGAGGTTTATATAGTCTTGCCGGGAGAGATCAAGGAAATAATACGTATTTTAATTTAATATTAAGAATATATAAAGTTATAGATGCAGGAGCCCATTTAAAATCAAATATGATTAAACAATAAATTGTATAAAATAATAAGAATCTTGTTGGTTCATATAAAATCTAAGGCTAAAGGACTGTTTGTACAATGTACATGATGGCATGCCCTCCTGCTTTTGAAATAGATATTCCCTAAATTTATATTGAAATTTATTTACATTTAAAAATTTAAACTCATTAGGTATATTATTATATAATTCAATAGCATTAAACAGAAAAGATCTTTTGTAAAAAGTAGATTTAAATATAGGCATGGTGAAGAATCCTTTATTTCTTATGTTCAAATTATGTACCTTACCTCTAGGGATAAACTTATTTTTTAGTTTTATTATTGAATAAGTTGAAACTGGTACTGTAACAATCTTGTGTACAAGCACCTATTTAACATATTAAGCCATTTAGTTTCTTTTATTTTATGTGTTATATGTTCATTCCTTTTAATACCATATATTAATCTGCAAGAAGAATTTTGCATATTTTGGATTCCTTCTTTTTCTACTAATCCAAGACATGGCATGTATATAAAATCACAGTACGAATAATGGCTCAGGACGAGACTATCACACAGTATTTATTAATCTAAAATTAAGCCAATGTCTTTGGCTGTATATTAATTTAAGAGCAAGGAAAGATTTTTTATTTAAATGCTTAACGTGCTCGCTGTAACGTAAATTTTCATTGAGGATTAATCCAAGATTTTTAGCTGAAGTAACATAGGGGAGTTCTGAGCCATCTAACACAATATCAGTAAAAATGTAGAGTTTTGAATTGCTTGAATTAAGTTGCAGATTATGCTGATAACATAATGTTCTAATAGTTTCCAAGTCCAAATTGACCTTCTGCGCCGCATCGACACAGTTAGATGTGTCAAAATTGTGTGTTGTCAGCGAAAGCAGTGACCGTGCAGTAACTAGTAGATTAAACAATATAATAAAGCTTTTATTTCCAACAGTCACCCACTTACAGGTAATACAGAAAGAATTGTGTACAACAGGTTTAAGGTTTAAAATTAAATAATACAATTTAATATTAAGCTAAGGAAAAGTTATGGTAGAGGCTTATAGGCTAATAAAAATTTTAGAAAACATACATTTACTCAAAGCATACAAAATCTCTTTGAAAAGAGAAATTCAAGATTTAAGATTATTGATTAAAAAATCCTACTAAGAAAGACATTGAAGCAACAAAGAGGTCCAAGTTGTGGTTACAAAGAGTATTAAATAAGTTACACATATAATAAATCGGCGACCTTCTAAAAATGTTATTTATTGCTCTATTACACTGAAATGTTCGAGAGTTTGTAGAGTTTAATCTAACAAAGTAAACAACAAAGTAAATTTGATTTAACAATGAGCTACAGTCGATTTTATAATTAACTAACTTATATAAAAAGACCACGGCCGCTACCACACGGCGGTCGGCTAAGGCTTTCATGTTAAAACGTGCAAGCATTATATCTTGACACGTTCCTCTTGTTGGATAAACACCATCGATCTTGTACATTAAATATTTTAAAAATCTACGCTGAATTGACTCAATTTTATCAATCTCCACCTGATATACTGGATGCCATATAATTGAAGCGTACTCAAGCTTGGAGCGAACAAATGAGCAATATAAGAACTGCACCGCCCTAACTTCATCAAAATTGCGACAATTTCTAATTATAAAACACAGAGATCTGGATGCTGCTATAACTGTATTATGGATATGATTTTTAAAGTTGAAATTTTGGTCAAGTAACACCCAAATCTTTAATTTCAAGACACCTAGTCAAAGGAAAATTTTGTATTTCATAATTATGCTGAATAAAATTTTTGTTTCTACAAAGAGTTACCTGAAAACACTTTGACACATTAAGAAAAAGTCTGTTATTCCGACACCAGTCATAAATATTATTTAGTTCAGATTGAAGCAGTTGGCAATCAGATATGGTTTCTATTTTTCTATAAATTTTTAAATCGTCTGCAAAAGGCAGTTTAAGACATAAAATAGTAAGTGCAAGGTCATTGATAAACAACAAAAAAGAAGCGGTCCCAAGTTTGCACCCTGTGGGACACCAGATCTTACGATGTATTGATTGGAGGGAAAACCGTCGATTTCGACAAACTGCATTCGGTCTAAAAGGTACGAAGAAAATAATTTTAATACATATTCAGAGCAACCCAGATAATAAAGTTTTATCAATAAAATAGTCATATCTACTTGATCGAAAGCCTTTTGAAAATCCATGTACAGAACATCCACTTGACTTCTGTTGTTTAGGGCTTGATATATGTATTCGGAAAGACAACATAAATTAGTGATACATGATCTTCGTTCCATAAAACCATGTTGATCGGGCGATATTAGTGTACTTACTTGTGCGTGTAATTGTTTGTGTATACAAATTTCAAAAAACTTAGAGAAATTGCATAGAATTGATATCGGTCTATAGTTTCTAAGTTCTGACTCGTCGCCCTTTTTAAAAACTGGAATAACTCGCGCGATCTTCCAACAAGATGGAAACGAACCTGTTTGAATGGATAAGTTAAAAATGTGAGCTAATGGTTTCGCTAAAGGTGTAACGCAGTCTTTAACTAAAAAGCTTGGAATAGAATCGGTACCACATGTTAATCTGTTTTTGAGTTTTTTGGATGCTTCGATTATATCGGACTATTGAACAGGATTAATTAAGACTGTGTTTTGATTATGCAGTAAAGTATGAGGAAAAAAGTGGCTTGCATCTGAATCAATGAAAACGCTCTAGTAGCTCTTAGCAAAAGCTTCGACTATTGACTTGGTATCCGAGAACTCATTAGTGCCATCTTTCACCACACCTGGTATTCTGGAGTCGCCCTTCTTCATCTGTATGTATGTCCAAACCTGAGAACTGTCAGCGTGCATATTATTTTATAATTGACGTAAATAATTAAAAATGTACTATCAAGTAGTGTTTTAAGAGTTAGTCTAGCATTTCGAAATATTTCATAGTAATAGTTAGTTTTGTGTTTTTTATATTTTTGTAAGCTAATTCTTTATTTTCAATTAAGCGAATGATCTCAGAAGTGTACCAAGGGGGATATCTTCGTTTCCGAATTATTTTTAATGGTATAGTGGTTTTAAAAACATTATTAATTAAGTTATACAAAATGTCACAGGCTTTGTTAACGTCTATGCATTCAAACAATTGCTTCCAATCGATATTCAAGATTAATTCATATAGAAGAGGAAAATTTGCCTTACGAAAGTTAAATGCCTTAGGAGCAGTTTTGCACAGCCGAAAGGAGACGATTTTTCCATGATTAAATTGTCAATATTGATAAGTAAGGCGAGGTGATAATGATCGACTCTTGATAGGGGTCTGCTTGTATCAGAGATTGCGCAATCGATATTTGAAATTACCAAGTCCAATGTGCGCTCCATAACATTTTTTACAATGTTTAATTGTTTTAGCATATTAGCAGTATATAATATAAAAAGTAGCGGAGACAGAATTGATCCTTGGGGCACACCAGATCGAATATTTATAGTTTCAGAGCAACGTGTATTGTACGAAACTTTTTGGGATCGATCGCTCAGAAAAGAAGAAATAATGTTTACAGACTCCCTAACTAAACTCGTAATAGTGAAGTTTGGTGCAAAGAAGTGAATGGTTCAAAGTGTCGAAAGCCTTTGAATAGTCTAATAAGACCAAAAGGCTGGCCAGTCCTTTATCGTTTGATTCGATAATGCTATTTGTAACCGATGCTAGTATTGGAGTTTTTCAGGAAGCCGCATTGGTTGTCCGGAATAATATGGTGATCGGTCACAAACGCATACATCTGATCGTATAAGATTTTGTTGTCCAAGAATTGGGAAAATATTGTTGTTCAATGCAGCAATTGACTATATGTAGAATATATGTGTCTAAGAAGGGGCTACATAACTTTAACATGGAAATATATCATCCGTACCTTGCGCATTTGTTTTTATTGAGTGTATAGCTTTATGGATAGCTTCTGTAGTGGTAGACTGGGATCGATAAAGAAAATTTTTTAAACATTTTAACAATTTTTAAACAAAAAGTAATATGTTCTTTAAATTTTAATTTATAATCCAATATTAAGCCTAGATTTTTAACTGAGTCCTTAAATTCTATTATATTGTTGCCTAGTTTAAGTTTTATACTGATAGTTAGTTCTGTAAGTGGTTTTTATAAGTTTCATTGCAGAATAGAATGGCTATCGATTTGCCAGGATTTATTTTCAGTAAATGATCTTCCGAAAATTTCAGTAATTCCCCTAAGTCATTATTTATTTGTTCTGTTGATATTGCAGCTAAACTAGGTACAAATGATGAATAAATATAACTATCGTCTGCATAGAGAAGATATTTACAATATTTTAAGGAATTTGCAATGTTAAAGGTATATATGCTATATAGAAGTGTACCAAGTATACTACCCTAAGGTAATTCTGATTTGACACTTAAAATTTCTGATTTTTTTCCCTATAGGCAAACTCGTTGTTTTCTGTCTGAAAAAAATTAATTAATTAAAGAAAACGAAGCCTCCTTAAAGCCTAAATATTTTAAAATCGCAATCAAGATATTATGATCCATCATATCAAATTCTTTGGAATAATCTAACAGTATCTAGACGGTTGCATTTCCAGAATCTTAAGAAGTGACAATATCGTCCACTATATCACACAGTGCCGTCAAACAACTATATCGGGGTCTAAATCCCGACTGTAAGGAATATTATTAAGTCTGTCAATATAGTTGATTATATGAGTTTCCATAGCTTTTTCCAAAATTTTTGAGAAAGTTGGCAAAATTGATATTGATCTCAGTTGACTTACTTCAGTAGGGTTATTAACTTTAGCCAGAGGCAAAACGTTAGCTATTTTCCAGTTTTTGGGAAAGTATGCGTTCTCGATACAGCTATTTATGATGTGTGTTATACAGGGTGTTTCACAACTTATCCGAAAAATTTTAACCACATATGCGCTGTTACGAAACAAGTTGATTTCTCAAAAAAAAATGTTATAAAAGTCCTACAGAAATTAAGTTATAAACCTGAGTTTCAATAATAAATTGAAAAATTAATATCTGTATTTTGTGTTCATCGTCGTGATATTAGAATACGCGTTAATAATTTATTGTTGCAAATGTTGTACCAAATAACTGACGAAATCAAAATACCAGGAATTTTCTTGTGTTTTCATACTGATAAGAACTATCGTGGGTGATCTGAATGAAGTACGGTTGATTTTTGTAAATTTATTTTGCGAGTTTAATTTTTAGTTATTTATTAATAAAAAATGGTACATGTGTACACTAATGAGGAGTTAGTAGACATTGTTTTAGCGTACGGAGAAGCAAGGCAAAATTCGCTAGCAGCGTCTCGTTTGTACGCACACCGATTTCCGAATAGGCACATACCACATCACGAAACATTTAGTTTAATTGTTTTACGTGCACGTGCAACTGGAGATTTGCGCCCCAAACGTGGAGTAGATGGGGGTCGCGTTCGCCCACAACGCGTTTTAAATACCGAAGAAGAAATTTTGGATATTGTGGAAGAAAATCCAGGAATAAGCATAAGGAGATTAGCTCAACAGGTCCCAGAAGTGTCACATACAACAGCGTGGCGCATATTACATGAGGCCCAACTGTACCCTTATCACGTCCAGAGAGTCCAGGCATTGCTACCTACAGACTATCTATTATAACTAACTACTATATATAACCAATATTCATAATACACGCGTTTGGTCCTTTGAGAATCCTCACGCAGTTGTCCAGACAAACTTCCAACATCGTTTTTCTTTAAACGTGTGGGTAGGTATTGTCGATGAACGTCTAATTGGACTCTTCATATTGCCAGATCGGATGGATCGTCACCAGTATTTGGAATTTCTTCCGAATGATTTGCCGGTCCTTCTTGAAAATGTACCATTGGCGGTCCGAGCACGGATGTGGTTTATGCAAGATGGGGCACCTCCGCATTTTCGTTTAGAAGTTCGTAATTTTTTGAATCATGTATACCAGATACGCTGGATCGGAAGAGGTGGACCAATTGCACGGTCTCCCGACCTAAATCCTCTGGACTTCTTTTTATGGGGACACTTGAAAAACGATTAATACCGTACTCCAGTTCAGAATATTGAAGAATTGCGTGACCGAATCACAGTGGTTGCCGATAATTTGAGACTTCAGGAACAGCAGGAAGGAGGTGTATTTGAATTAGTGCGCCAAAATTGGATTAAACGTGGCCAAGCTTGCATTAGAGTCAATGGAAACAATTTTGAACAGCTTTTATAAGCAAGTGAACTGTTAAACTGTATTATGTTATTATCTCGATATCTGTACGACTTTTATTACATTTTTTTTTTGAAAAATCAACTTTTTTCGTAACAGCGCATATGTGGTTAAAATTTTTCGGATAAGTTGTGAAACACCCTGTATATGGTATTATAAAAGGACAGCAAAGAGAGAGAAGTGTTATATATTTAATTTATCTGCACCAAAGGCTTTACCTTTTATATTAAGAATGCTTTTATAAATTAATTTTTTATCTAAGCTTACTTATATAAAAAATTATACCTCCAGTTAGAGTAAATTGAAGTCATGTTATGTGATAAGTTATTATTATAAAAGTTCAGCAAATCAGGTTTAGCATTTTTAATATTTTGCCTTATTTCAGTAACATATTTGGTCAAAATTTTTTAGGTGACCTGGAATTGTCTTATTTTTATTTTCAAGAACATTTAATTTTTTAAGCTCATCCCATTTCTCTTTCAAACTGCAATTTTTAAACTTGCGATTAAGATATGCTTTTTTTTCAGCTCTTATAGCCCTTGTTGTAATATTTCTTAGATTTTTGTAGTAATTCCAATGGACAGGATCCTTAGTACGCTTAAAGCGATTAAGTGCTTGATTACGAAGATTTTTCATTAATCTGATGTTATTTGTTATCCAGGGATTATACGACTTTTTTTTACCATTTTTTATTCTTAACGGTGCATGTGTATCAAAAATGCTTAATATCGTTGATGTTAAAAAATCTACTTTTGAATCAATGTTGTTAATCAGATAAATGGAATTCCAAGATACACTTTCGATGTCGGCCTGAAACTGAGCATAATCAATACGGTCTAGGGATCTAAACAAATATGAAGTATTGGGTGTTTCGGCATTAATTAGATTCAGATGGACATAAAATAAATAATAATTTTCTCTCCTAACCTCGAAAAGTCGTCAGCTGTTTCAGCAAATTGATTATGGGCACTGTTCGAAGCATATGGCTACAAAAATTATATAATATAAGGAACATCTTACACCAAGGTACATCTTCCTCTAAAATACTCTATATACTAATCAAGCACACCTGAGAGCCTTAACAAACAAAAAATCCACTAAATATCTCAATTTTCCCTTGCAGGCAAACCAAACTCCACCGAACTGGGCCACAAATCAACGGAGAAACGGGTCCATTTCGAAGACACCGTGAACGCGGAAAAACTACTCGGTGAAATCGAAACTTTACGACGGGAAATCGACCTTAGGGACCAACAAATCCTCGAACTACAAACGAAACTGAAAATCCTGAACGAGTTTGAAAACAACATAACGGACCTACAGGGCCGCCTGGATAAAACCGAGGAGGCGCTGACGAAAACAACTGACGTCTTCAAACAAGAACAGCGCGATTCTATTGAAAAAGAACAGAAGATGGCCGTGGAGTTGGCGGGGAAAAACGTGCAATTAAACGAGTTAGAAAAGGAGGTGCAAACGTTAAGGGAAGACTCGGTGCGGAAGGATAAAATGTACTTTAACTTGGCCAAAGAAAAACGCGATTTAGAGCAAAAGTTTGAGGCAGAACTAAAAGAGAAAGGCGAGGCCTTAGAGCGGCAAATAGTCGAACTGCGGGAATCTGAAGAGAAAATGGCTGTAGCCCTACAGAAAGTTGAGCGATTAGAGCAAGACAACGCCCGGCTCAAGAATAACCTTACTGCAAGCGACGAAGAAAATTCCAAATTAAGAAAGGAATTCGAGAACTACGCTTCTCAAGCTTCTATGGAACTCGAGCAGCTTAGGCAGGACATAACCGATAAAGAAAACGCCCTAAAGAGCCTTAAAAAAGAACTCTTAGACAAAGAAATCATCATAAACGCCCTAAAGGACGAGATGAAGAAAAAGGACGCCTTAGTAATAGACAAGGACTGCGACCTGGAAATCATGAACGAGGACCTCAAGTACTACCAGAACCACCTGACGGAGATGGAAAATAAGTTGAAATCTATTGAGGAGGGTGATAAACGGCAAGAGGAGAAACTGCGCGTGTCTGAACTGACGAAAGAGTTGGCGAAGGCGCAGGAATTGGCCAGAGAGAGAGAGCGAGTGATCGCCCAGATGGTGGAGGACTATAACCAGGTGCAATCGAACATGAAAGTTATTAACACGAAAATGAAGGAGACCGGGAATGTTGTGGATTTGTCCAATAGGTAAGTTCTTAAAAAGAAATGAGACATGGATCAGTCTCTAGAGCGAAATGATCATAACTCGAAAACCAAGAGAGTTAGAGCTGTGAAATATGAAACACAGCTTATTCTCATAAAATCATCAAACATATATTTCAGTATTTTTTCAACAACTCGTAAAATGCAAGAATACCGCCCTGGAAGTTCCATTAAAAAAAAAATTTCTATTGCAAAATGCGCATAACTCAAAAACTAAGAGAGGTAGAGCTGTGGGATTTAGTACACAGCTTTTTCCTTAAACGTTCCTTAAAAAAAGTTATTTCTAGGTACAAAATTCTCATAATTTAAAAACCTTGAATGTAAGAACTGTGAAATTTGAATTATCGCTTCTCCTTAGAAAATCACTAGATAGAGTCCATAAAATGAGAGAATATGCCGGTGACGTAAAATGCGCACAAACCCACTTTAAACCAAAAAATCAATAAAGGGGAGGCCCCATATTTCCCTGATTAGGTTTACTTGACCGTGAATACATGCATCTCTCTCTTTCACAAGGAAAAAGATAAAGTCGTTATAATAGTTATACCTCTCCGCTTTATTCATCACAGTACCCTTGGAAGTTCGATGGTGTTTCGCAATAAGTCAGTGTCGTCGCACTTGGGAACGCGTTGAGAGTGTAGAGTGTGCGTGTAAATTCAGTTTAATTTGTGTTTACCTACTTTTTTCTTCCAATTTTGGTGTGTTTTAATTTAAAGACTATTATTTTGTGTGTGTTTGTTACTACTAACGTATTAAAGGTAAGAAAATGTAGTAGTTTTTTTAAAAGGTATCTTACCTTTATTGTGCTTTTTTAATTTTAATCCTATTTTTTATTAGCAGTAATCCTACAAAAGATCATTGACCGATCTGTTATTCATGAGCCTATGAGTATACCATCCTTAGCAAAACTACTAAAGAGCATTGGATTTAGGTATGTATGGTTCAACCATATTTATATTTTGCATTCGTTTGTAATATTACAATTTTTATCTAGTCTTAGCGTTCATTGAAAAAATACTAAAAAGAACACTGAAAAGATATGCATATGATATTTTCATTCATATAAACTTAAAACATAGAAAATTAAAAAAATATTTAAATTAAGTTCAAATTCTAAATTGCGCTACCCATAATATAGCTATTACAATTTCCTGACTACCTGTTACAAACCCTTTTTTAATTTTATTTATTTATAAATACACACCTGTAGGATGCATAAGCATGTTACCTGTAAGATAAAAAAAGGTATAACCCTGGTTAATCCACTCTTTCCTCTTAATTGGACATATTATTATATTCTTCTCCTTAATGTTCTACCTAACTAGAATATCATTTTTAAAATTTTACCTGTGTCTCTTTATTTATCTTGAATTTTACTTTTAGGGTTATGAGTTTTTTTAAATTATATGTACCTGTTAGATGTTAATATGTATATAAATTTCTAACTTCTAAACATTGTTTTTTAGATGGAAGAAGACAGATGATAATAGAAAGGCCTTGATGGAATCATATGACATACGTTTAAAGAGAATAAAATACTTAAAACAAATTACCGAATTTAAAAATCAAGGTAGAAATATAGTGTGTACTGACGAAACCTATATACACAGTAGTCATACTTCTGACAAAGGTTGGTTTGACGAAAGCCTAAGCGGTATACGAAAACCCATTTCAAAAGGACAGCGATTAATCATCGTTCATGCTGGAGGAAAAAATGGTTTTGTTAAAGACGGTCTACTTATATTCCGCTCAGGTAAGATATAAAAAATATATATTCTGTGCTTATTAATTTCTTACTTATAACATTTCAGGTTCTAAAAGTGGCGATTACCATGACGACATGAATCATGAAAATTTCATGAAATGGGTTCCGAATTTGCCACCAAATTCGGTCTTAGTTTTGGACAATGCATCATACCATAATGTACAAGTAAAAAAGAATGTTACCTCAGGAAGTAAGAAACAACTCATAATTGATTGGCTTAAGGAGCATAATTTAGAACATGACGAGAAAATGACAAAAACGGAACTTTATGAAATAGTTCTTCAAAATAAAAGATTTTATCCGATAAAGTGCAAACTTGACGAACTAATGGAAAGTCACGGACACTCAACTTTGCGTTTGCCTCCATACCACCCAGAATTGAACCCCATTGAAAAAATCTGGGCCACTGTTAAAAACTGGGTAGCAAGCAGGAACACAACTTTTAAGTTAGCAGATGTAGAAGCTTTGACGAGGCAAAAATTTGCAGAAGTATCTGTCGATGATTGGAGAAGCATTTGTGACCATGTCGACAAAATTAAAGACAAATATATAAAAGATCATAATCTTTTTGATGAAACTTTAGATTCCCTAAAATTTACGGTAAACACTGGCTCATCAGATGAAGATTTGGAAACGAGTTCCGACGAATCAATTATCAGCAATGTGGACATTTTGTCAGATAGTGACTAATTTAATAATATGAATATGTATTATATACCGTAATAATATTATGTAGTGTTTTTATGAGCAGTAAAATTTATATACCCTTATGTGGAGTTTTATTTTTAATAGCTGAAGAAAGAAAAGAAATAGATGTTTTAAAACATATTTTAAAAATTAATTTTTGTTTTAAATTTTTTTTTTTTATATTTTAAGATTTCAACTGATTTTTAAACAAAAGTATTTCAAAGGACATAATCTTAAATGATGGTTACATTAATGAATATCAAATAATGTTCGTATCATAATGAGTATAAAAAAAAAACATATGTATTTCTTTAACACGTATCGCAAACGTTATTTTGAGTATCTAAAGTAATATATGTATGTAACGCTAACACTTATATCCACATACGCATAAATAAAGCAAAGAAAAGTTTAAATTTATTTAACACTATTTTAAACCCCATTTATTTAATAATATTTTAACACAATACACCCCCGGCACTGATTTTTTAGTCATAAACTATCTGCTAGAATTCTACGCTTCTACGCTTAACGATAGCCAGCTTAGATGCGCGAAGTCTGACGTCACCGGCATATTCTCTCATTTTATGGACTCTACGTGTTTTAGCGTTTTTTTCAAAAATTGTAAAATTCAACAAATCGGTCTTGGAAATTCCTTTAAAACAAAATTAATTTTCTAGGGCAAAATGCTTGTAACTCAAAAACTAAGAAAGCTAGAGCTCAAAAATTTCAAATACAGCTTCTCAAAAAAAAATTAAATAAATGTTGAAATTATATTTCCTTTAAAAAACCGTAGGCACGTGTTTCATGAAATTTTTGAACCGAAAATTTGCTAATTTTGCAATTACATTTAATTGAATAATTCAAGTTTCGCTTATTAAAATTTGTTGAAATTTGCCAGATTAGTGTCTTCAAAAAGTTATCTTACATTTTTTCTGTAAAATGTACAGGGAAGCCAATAATTGACCCCCTTAAAATTTACATGGGATTTCCTATGTTCCGCTCGGCGACGTACCACCCGGTATACAGGTCACTGCAATGTGTTTACTGTAAATATTAATGCTAACTCGTAGAAAAATATTGTATATTTTTCAGTTAATTTTAGCAGGCCTTTTTAAAAATGAATATAAAAATTGAGAATTACATTTGCATATTATAACCATAAATTTACCGCAAAAAAAAATTTTTTTAATATTTATTGATAAGCATAAAAATAAAATTAAATATTATATTGATAAATAAAAACTTGTTTTTAGCCGATTTACGGCCAAGGATAGAAATGAAACTTAAAATTTTTAAATTATATATTTTAATTATGAAAACACATTACAGAAACACATAAGTATGTGAAATCAAAAAAGAACTAAATCTGCTACTTTGTGAAATAAGTGGTGTTGTGTAAACGCATCAACGGCCTATAGTGTTAAGTGATATTGCCGAAATCAGTCAGCGTGTAAATAAATAGTGCAACGCTCACAAATATAAATTGTTTGACTTCTACTTACACGACATCTTCTTCGGGAGTCAGTCCTACTGATTACATGTCCAGAGTGATCAACCCTCACTTCACTGGGTGGTTTTAATGGTGTGGTTATAAGTGGTCTAGCGACAAAGTTCTTTGTTTTTAATAAGCGTACGGCGATGAATGATTTAAAATTCAGTTGTGACATTTTATTGTGATTCACCGTGTTGTAGAGTTTCCAGGAATTGACAAGAAAACTGTCTATTGTATTTTTAAATAGTGGCCACCACCATTTCTTACCCATCACACCGATTCTATAATTTGCCACGCCATTATCATACAAATCTACTCCTCCCATGTATTTATTATATCTTGAAATTACAGCTGGTTGTGGGATTGACACTTCTTTTTTCGATTTTCTATTATATCTTTTAGCAGAAGTAAGAGGTTCTACATGATAATGGGTACTAATTGCTAGACTTGTCTAGACACTCTTGTGACAGGCAATTTCAGTTATTCGGCCGGTGATACGAGAACGCAACAGCGTAATTTATGACCTAATTAGGAAAACCCTGGTTCAACTAGGTCCCGGTTTTCAATTTTATGGTGTAGTTGGGAATGTAATTAGTGTTAAAACTTTGAAAATAAAAACATTAAATAGAAGTATATGATTTTTAAAAATGTGCGGCCATATATAAGAAAAAATCCGGTTTTTAAAAAATTCGTACAAGAAAGCAAATGAAAAAGATGGTTCAAATTTAATTCTGTCACTTTTGTTCAACCTTGCGTCAATGGTACCAGTCCATATTTCAGGCGAAAAAAGCACAATTTTTTGTAAATAAATCATTAGTGTTGCGTATACGCATCACTGGCCATAAATGGGTTAGTGAAATCATCACTGTAAGTACAAATATTATATAAAATCTAACACAACGTCCCAATATCTCCATAAAGGCGTTCCACTGTGTGTCGTTCGTATATCAAAGGGCTATCCCGCGGAATCGACTTTTGTCAATCGAATTAGACAAGAGGTTATCGACATAACACTGGTAACACGTCACGTATCATTTACAGATAGGGTTAAAAAGTGGAGGGTATATAACGATCTCCGACCATAGAATTATCCAATTCGCAATCGGTTCGGATAAGGAGGAAGAGTTCCTCAAGAGAAACCCAAGGGAAGAGGGTCTTGTTCAGTCCATGGGTACTCTAGATGGAGCCATCTCCTCCAAAGAGGAACTAGATACTAGGTAGTACGGTTAAACAGTAAAATTATCAATTCTTATGAGGCAACATGTCCTCCCAGGAGAGTTGGCAATAAGAGAGTGCCCTGTTGGAATAACACTCGGGGCCGTATTAAAAAAGACGTAAGAAGGTCACACCTCCACGCTCTCAAAGGGGAAACTCAAGAACTGTAAAAGAGACTGCTGGCGATAGTTATGTGGAGAGATGGAATCTCTTTCAGATACAGCTCGTCTTCTGAAGCTACTGACAGGAAAATCGATATAGGATGACTGGAGAAAGGTGAACTATGTTCCTGAAACAAAGAAGAAACCATCGAGCTTCTCCTTAAAACTCACTTTCAGAAGGAAACGCTGCACCATGCGGCGAGGAACCAGATCCGGAGCCGCACTAGAACCTCACTAAAAATATAGTAACAAACGAAGCCATAGCTTGGCAGTGGATGAGTTTAGTCCATATAAAGCGAAGGCCATGACAAATTCGCCCCGCTTAAAGCGTTTAGAAACCTACAGCGGCAATTTAGAGCGTCTAAAATGAGACCACGAGCTTTTCGCAGCGGACAGCGAAATTGAGCGAAAATAAAACATTTGATGCGAGGTTTACTTATTAGTAAGGTACTTTTCTTTAAGGAAGAACGGTTATATTGTATGATATTTGTATCTACATTTTAAGTGCGTCCTTTATAATGTCATTATCAAAAATAGCTCTGTATTGTTTCGAAAGCAGCTCTTTCATGTCACAAGATATCATCAATTGTAAACCAGGAGTCCACGATGTAAACAAGAAGAGACCAAAGCTGGGTGAGTTCCACACAATTTATAAAGCAATTAGGCAGTTTCCTAATAAGTTTTTTAACATTAAGGTAAGTAAATATGCTTTAATATTTTTAATAAAGTTAGCTGTTAAGTTTAGTAATTAAGCCTGGTGTCATATAATGACTTTATTAAACTACTGAATTTTTAACAACAAATTAACTAATATTCTTACAAATTTACAAAACCCGACACAGATCCATATCCGTATGTTAATGTTCCAACCTCTTCCAATAAAGTTTGATTAAATTTGCTGCACAAGCGTAACTTTTGAATAGGAGGCAACTTTTCCATCTGCGGCAGCAAGCTCATTAAAAAAATGATAGTCATCTGATTTTGGCTCAGTTTGCGAACTGTTATTATTTTTAGATAATTCCAATTCCATAATTCTAAATTTCTTTTTCTCTATTTCTAGGTATTCAGCTCGTATATCATTGGGTATTTTGCGTTTTCCAGATAAGGTTCCAGAGGTTGTTGATGGAGTACGAGACAGTGGCAGAGAACGAGGTTCTTGAGACGAAACCGATGCCCGAATTGAGTCTCTCGAAAGTACGATAGTAAAATGCATTTATAAAACGTGTAAAGCCATTTGGACAACACTATGGAGAATTCATATGCCACAACCCACTAAAGAACAGTTATTAAAGATATCAGAAGAATTTTTATTAAAATGGCAGTTTCCTAACTACATCGGCGCGATTGATGGCAAGCACTTCCATATTAAAAAGCCTCCAAAAAGTGGTAGTGAATACTATAATTATAAACTTTTTTTTTCTCTGGTACTTCAAGCTGTGGCTGATGCAGATGAAGATGCAGAGAAGACGAAAAAAGATATTTTAATAAGAGATTATCCAGAGCAAGAGTTACTGTAGAAAATGCTTTTGGCATATTAACGAATAAATGGAGATTATTCCTTAAACCAATCGAAACAAATGTGACATATGCCAAATTACTTATAAAAGTGGCTTGTTTACTACATAATATTATAAGAGAGAAAGATGGAAATAAAGATGCTGACTTTCGTATGATAAATGAAGGTAAAAACTCTTCTACTCCTCAGTTATCTAGGCGAAACAATCGGACAACTTTACAAGCATTTTAAATACGGGATCAGTTTAAAAACTATTTTCAATCTAATGAAATAAAATTGTTATAATATTTTAATAACTAAATAAAAATTTAACTGAGTAGTCCGGAAATAGAAGTTTTATTTCGTCCCACAATCTCTAAACTACATTTTTGAATTTGTGCTGATGATGTGAACTCATCCAAATAGCTGGCCTTTCTTGAACAGCATTGATAAATGCTTTTATATTCATTTTACGTGCGATCAAAACAAAATATTTAGGTTTAAACGCCGAAATAATACGCAACGGGTCCTCACAAGTGCGCGACGCGTCTATTTCGTGTACACACTGATTAACTTTCCAGTCATTTGTTTTTGCCGCTAACAAAATACGCGCGTCTGAAAAGTCGCCGCTGGTGTAAATTGGCCCGCAGCAAAATTCGTCGCGGCTTGCAGCGACTCTTCGTGGCCAGGTATAGTTATAATTTTATATACCCAAACGATTTTTTTTAATAATCGCTCTTCGCTGACGCTGGTAGCTCAAAGCGAATTCGCTCACAGCGTATGTTTTGTGGCCTCTACATAAGGCTGCGGGATCTGATGGAATCATACTTATGATGTTGCAGGTAGGCCTCGAAATTACACTACCTTACTTAAAGAGAGTTTTTGAGGCCAGTTTTGCAATGGGGCACGTTCTACTAACATGGAGGGCGGCAAATGTGGTCTAAATCCCAAAACCGGGCAAAAAAGACTACCGCCAACCTTTAGGGCAATAAGCCTGACTTCATTTCTACTAAAGACTATAGAAAGGCTTATAGACAGGTATATAAGAGAATCGCCACTACATAGGAATCAGCATGCCTACATGAAAGGGAAGTCGACGGAAATGTCACTTCGCTCAATGTAGTGAGCAAAGGTGAAAAAGCCATACAGGATAAGGAAGTGGCACTTGCTCTTTTCTTTGATGTGGAAGGAGCATTTGATAAGGCGAAAACAGATCAGGTGGGTCAAAACGGCGCTGGAAGCCGGAAGACTAGATGATCAGTGCTACACTAGGAGACTGTCGTGTCAAGACCATGGTAAAGGACGGCGGCTCGCAAGGCAGTCGCCTTTCGCTACACCTTTGGTGTCTGGTGATGGACAGTGTCGTCTGGACGGCTATTCTGTAAACGCGTGAAACAACATTCACACGAGAAGTGGGCGGAGCTCACTCGAAAATTACTAAAAGTTTATTCTGTAAACAGGGGAGCGTTCCCATCGTGCGAAAAATGCGTGATCACACTTCTACTGCTAAATTGTGAGGGAGAAGGGTATCCTCACCTAACTTCCGAGACAGGTGACAGAAAGACGCGTGGGCGATGAAAATCCTAAAGAAATAACGTTGTTTTGTTTGGTTTATTGGTTCTGATTATAAAAAAATCCCTCCGATTATTATTATTGTGTATAATAATAACCATAATATGGATTTTGCTGAGCTGCTAATCGCTAATGAGGTAGGTATTAATAATAGGTAACATTATTGGTTATTAATTTGCAAAAAATCACTATTCTGACTATTCTTATGGAACTTTTCTGTAACTAAATTTAAGGTATTGGGGAACCTCCGTGATGCTGAAGAAGATTTGGAAGGAGAAAGGCAAGTTTTCGAAAGGATTGATCCCTTTGCATCATTAACTGACCAAGCTTTTATAAAAAGATTCAGGGTAAACAAAGAACTTGCCCGTGATATAATTGAAGTGGAAACTCCATATATGCAAGCTTTTTACCCTAATGTTTCACCTACTTTTCGCCATTGCTTCCAAGTTTTACAGGATGTCCCAGGGAATGCTTTTAGCGTTAAAGTGCTGTTTTCCCACAAGTTTCGGGCGTATTTCTTTGTAAAACTATTTGAAAATAGTCCACTTTGTAGCTGGGGGTGTTTTTTCATCCACTCAGTTAGAATTTTTTTTGTCCATTGATCATGGGGGTCGATCGATTACACTCTGCCATTTTATTACCACAGACTACTTCTATCTAATTTCTAATTTATTAAAGTGGTAACACTAACACAGACAATTATTAATGTCTTTTAATCCGTTGTACAAAAAAATAAATAATAAATACCCGGCATCCTGTACGTCAAATGTTAAAATCCTTGTCAGGTCAGCGGCGCGTCGAACGTATGAGCGCGCGTATTCTATTGGTCGAGAATCTGGCAACGCTGTAAGAATTACATGATCGTGATGATCGTTCACCACACGGTCACTGCTATTACAGAATACTAATTTTTATACCTAGGGAGAGGAACGTGATGTGAGATCCCTTCTCTCAGGAGGAAGTGTCACTTCCTCCAAAATTACAGAATAGCCGCCCAGGAAGCATGAACTCTAATCGGGTTAGTGATGGTCACGGATAAATTCGTGAACACAGTCTGTGAGCGAATGCATGCCGCGTGCGAAATAGTGGAACAGTGGTGTCAGGAGACAGGGCTCTCGGTCAACCCAGAAAAGACCGAGCTCATTCTCTCTACTAAGAGGCGGAATTTGACAGGCTTTAAACCTCCCGTTATGTATCAGACTCGCCTAACTTTGAGGCAGCAGGTCAAATACTTGGGAGTTACTTTAGACAGCAATAAGAAATATAACAATTTTTTGTTATCGTCTTTCTTTTTTTTTATGTTATCTTTGAATAGCTTCAACTAAAAAATTTAAATTAGCATGGTACTTACAAACACATACATACATCGTTAGGCATGAAAGAGCTTAGAAGAACGTATTTTGGACGAAATTCATAAAAAAATGCTATTTTATATTTGTTTTAGGGTTTTGAGATACAAACAACTGTAACAGTGATTGTCATGTGCCACTTTTGAGTTTTTTGCAACAATATCTTTTTTTCTCGGTGATTGGCTATTTATATCATTTCTCGTATAAGGCTTTTCAACACTTTCTTTCAAACAGTTTCTTATTTTATTCCACGGAATTATTTTTTCTTCAGTTATCACTGTGGTACTTTTGGAAATTCAGCTAAAAACATTTTTTTTTAAACCCCTTTTTTGTCAGGACACTTTGGTAACACAGACTTTTAAGTTTTTTTTTTACAACTTTTCCGAGTGAATTTTCCGAAAGAGTTTCCTGTTCTTGACTTTCCTCCTGCAGCTTTTCCATTTTTCTTTGGCGATACAACCTTTTTCTTATTGTTTCCTGTTTTCTCTTTTCGTTTATGAAATTGTCTGTAATAAATCCTTCTTGTTTCACAGTTTTCAACTTTATTCCACTTTCTCTTTTTTTTGAAAATCTTGTGGATGTTAACATCAAGTTTCAGTTTTTTTTCTAAAATCTATGGATTCCCCTTTAGTAGATTTTGGTGAGATGTTCTCTGTAACACCAAAGAGAATATCAAGATGAATTCACAAAAGTTAGTTGATCTGGTAAGAAAAAAAGAACTTTTTCTTTTTTTCTCTTTTGTAAAGTTGTTACTTATCTTTTTAGTTAAGCACAAGGTGGATTTAGACAATTCAGTGAGAGATTTAAAGTGAACTGTATTTGTGTGATTAAAAGTAAATGTGGAAAGGTCGAAAAAACCAGCCTTTAAATATCCTTAGCTTAAGGTGTCTGTATCCAGCTTCAGCAGGCCTGCTCTTGACTTATTGGGTCTTCTAATTCGGGTTGAATCACTAAGAGTGGTTGCGGGTTTGATAAGTAAATCACGATCTGTGATGCGGTAAGATTAAGACAACAGTTGCGGAAATAAAAGTATAGATCACGACACTGGAATCAATGCGCGATGATAAAGTGCTAACAAGGAAGTCGTCTTCTCTCTGGTCTCCGTTCAGCACAAACCAAAGGAATTTAGAAATTTAAAGGCTATCGTACACGCGCAGATTTGTTGTTTAAATTGGTTATAATAAAAGGAGAAAATTAAGTTAAATAAAATGGTAGTTTTAATTTGGAGAGAAAGACAAAGAAATATTATAAAAAGAAAAAATTTAAACTATTTGGACGAACAAAAATATATTAAGAGATAAATTGTGTAGGTGTTGTAAAGTACGGTAGATTTTTTTTAAATTAAAGGTTGAATCAAATACTAATTTAACGCGCATGTGTCGCGAATGGAATAAATAAAAAAAAAATTATTTCTATTAGTTAATTATTATCCAATTTAGATCATATTTGGCTCTGGCATTTACTAAATATCAAGTGAAGAGAAAATATAATTACAACTGCACAGACACTATTATTTGATTAGTTGGGCTAATTTTACAATGATTTTGATTGCGGGTGAGACAAATAAGTTTATTAAGGAAATTTGATCATGAAATCTATTTACTTACCTTTATTTTAAATACACTGGGCAGCAAAATTAACGCACCACTACTATATTTTAAAAAAAAGATATTTTATAATATTGATCAAATATTTTAGTGGCTAAATTAAGTACATTATTATTCTAACATAATAAAAGTATTGACAATAGGAAAAGTGTCAAAAGAACGTAAAAAAAGTATAGGAAATTGAAAAAAATATTAACATTAATAAAAATAATTAATAACGGGTATTTCCTCCCCTATTTTGAATAACAGCACGGCAGCTATTATTCATGCTTAAAATTATGGGCCTTAGATTGATCCAAATTATTCCATATTTGGACAATATCGCCAGTGAGTCCATATAACGTGTTAGGAAGTTCTTGAAAATGGCGGTAGATCATGTCTCAAACATTCTCAGTTGGATTAAGATCAGGACTATTTGGTGGCCAATCCATAGTTTCCATTCCAACATCATTAAAATAATTTTGAACAATCTGAGCAACATGCGGTCTCCGATCTCCCTTATTTACCTATCAGCTGTTAAAACGCCATTATTAACTGCCGCCAAGTCAGTACGAGCAGTTAAAGAGATTTCTCCCCAAAACATAACTGAATCCAATCACCAAATAATCTGGTGTTCTGGAAGTTACAATGGGCATATCTTTCATTTGGTCTTCAAAAAACTCTTATACGTCCATCTGAGTTGTAGAGACAAATTCTGTTTTATCTGATCAAAGAACTCTTTCCCAGTCTTCATTAGCCCAATCGATGTATTCCCTAGCAAAAGTTAACCGTGCTCTACGATGCTCTGAGGCGAAAGCTGGTCCTCGCGCTGGGATTCTTGTTCTCAGATTAGATTCATCTAGGCGTCGATCAACAGTACCAGTTGAAATTCTGAGTCCATCTGCTTCCTGTAATTATGTCTGCAGCAATCTTCCCTTTGTCTTAAAGCAGAGAGTCTTATGAAATGGTCTTGATCTTGTATAATAATGCTATGTCAGCCTTGACTAGGTCTTCTTAAGTGCTGACCTATCTTCCTATAGCGCTCAAGCGGATGTATGCGATACACCAAATCTCTCTCCAATTCTTCGAAAGCTCCATCCGGTAAAATGACTGCCTGCGCACATTCTTCGGCCGTGAAATTTTTTGATTGGCGTTCCATAATAAACACTTTACTTCACTGTACCTCACAAATGTAAATTTTCAGTACAAATGATAAATTTTACCTATAAAACTTAAAAGCAAAAATGGTATTCATTAATTCAAATTTTATCTGGAATTCTAACAAAATAAAAATAAGACAAACATACTTCGAGTAAAATAAACACCTGTATAAATTTAGAATGTCTGTAATATGGCAGTTTAAAATAAAAATAGATATTAGAATATGCAGCATTCTCAGCGTTTTTTTCCAAAAATTCATGAGATCCTTAATGTGTCAGGTTAAAAGCGGAACAAAAAAAGACCGCAGACCTCCACGTGGAAATCCAAACATTAAAAGCGAGCCTGATGAACTACGAACTGGCAAACGCCGCCCCAGTGGACGCGATCACCGGCCAACTGAAACGGGAACTGGAGTGCGCGGCTCAGATCGACTCGAACATACTGAGCGCCATTAGCGATCAGAGTCTGAGCTCCATTTCTGAGGGACACGACGTCGAAGTTTACATGTAAGTTACCTATAAATATGACTTCAAACTTTTACATATTACATCATTAGACCAGCTAAGACATTCCTATCATATTGTTTATGTCTTGCAGGAAATCCTTATCGAGACAAAAGAGCCAAAATAAGCAACTGTTAAGGCAAATAGACCAAATTGAGAAGCAAAAGTTAACTTTAGAGCAGCAATTTAACGTGTTACAGCAGAAACTTATCCAGTTACAAAACTACTTAGAAAAAGAGAAAATGGCCAGCAAACAAGCCTTAATTGAGGTAACCATAAATTAGAACAATTATATTAATAAAACCTAATAAATGAACGCTTTTTTAGGATGCCAAACTGATAGAACAACTGAGGATCCAACTAGATGGCGCTCTAGACTACAGAGAACACTTGGAAAAGCTCCTGGAACAAGAAAAACTCGCCAAAAAAGCCTTAGAGCTTCAATGTGAAGATTTAAAAGTACCTAAACCAACCTTCTGAACACAAATTCATCATTAATTATTTTTACCTTTTTTTAGAAACCCTGCAGCAGTTCGGAATCCACCAAATACAAATCACTGCCCAGCCAAAACGCTTTGGAGTTAACCCAGTTGAAAAAAGAGCTGGAGCAAGTGAAACTGGAAAAGGAGGAATTATTAAGAGAAATTAAAGGTCTGAGGCAACGCAACGGACAGTTGGAGAGTAACGTGAAATACACCAAAGAGATGCTGGATTTATCGGAAGAGAGAAACAGAAATCAGGAGGAGAAGTTCAGGGTATTGAGCGAGAAAGAGAGAAGTTTAAGTGAGGAGCTTTTCAGGAGGAAATTCGAGTTGGAGCTGAAGGGTCGGGAGTTGGAGGAGAAAAAAGTGAGAGTGGTGAGTTTTGATTTAATAAAACGCTAAAAGGTTATTCAGTATGATAACTAAATAAATATGCTTTTTTACTCTTATTATTGCTTACTATGTTATTTCTTATAGTCTTATATTCATTCCAAATGTTGTCGTTATTTTCTATGGTACGCCTTTTATATAGTCGAGCCCTTTTCTGCATTTGCTCGCTTATATCTTGAGTTATCCATTTTTTATCGACGTATTTCTGTTTTTGCACAATTTTATATACTTTTAAGAATTGTTCTAATATCTGTGACAAAAGTATTACCTAATAAATTAACATCTGAACTATTTACTAAGTAATAAAGAGTTTTTCCTGAAGTTTATTCCATTTATAGGTTTTAAAAGACTTAGTATAACTTATTATATCCATTGGCTGTTCCTTCGGCTTATCTAGAGAAATTTATATAATAGAAGGGTCACTAATCTTAGGAGTTTGATGGACTTTATGCGGAACAGATTTTTCATTTTAAATTTAATAATCAAAGTCAGATTTCTTTAGACTATTCTTGTTGGAGTCTTAATTTTTATTTAAACTTTATTTGACTAAACTCATTGGTATTAATAATACTTAATAATTTGTTACTATAAAAACTGGTTTTTATAGTAACAATGTTACTATAAAATTCAGATAAGTAAGTAGTAGTAGTAAGTAGTAATCTTACCCTGATAGTTTTTTTTTCGTATTTCTAGCAGGTTTCTTTCGCTACTAGAATCTAGCACGACTTCGTTGGCTAGTACTGAATTCAGACCCCACCGAACCTTTGATATGGCTTCATCCCATCTATCCTCTTCGTCCGTAGAAGCGGAAAGGGATGCAAGAATAGTACGATTAAATCTCCCGACTTTGCTCGCGGCGTAGCGGTAGCATTCAGAAGATGTTTAACATTCAAACCAACGCAATACTCCCGAAATTGTTTTCTCGTAAAACAACTCCCTCTATCGGAGATAATGCGTCGCGGAACACCAAAATTTTCCATAACACTTTGCAAGAAATTTATAACCGATCGAGTCTTCGTTGACTGGACGGCTTTCATAAAAACGAATTTTGTAAATGCATCGACAATCACAATAAGATAATTATTTTTCCTTTTCGACTTAACAAATGGACCAAGGTGCTCAATGTGTAGGGTGTCAAATGGTTGAGCGACCTTTTCAATTGGATGCATGTATCCTGGTCTACGATCACCGGGTTCCTTATTGTAGAGACATGAAAGACAACTAGAAATATACTTCTTTGTATATCTCCTCATTCCACCAAACCAGTACGATTTTGATATGGCAGACAATGTCTTCTCTACAGATAAATGGCCTCCTGCATCGTGAAAATGGAGTAGTGTCTGTCTTCTTACAGATTTAGGTACAACCCACTTTTTACCTTGTGGAGTTACTTTGTATAGCCTGTTGTCAGTCAGACAGTATTCTTTATGGATATCTTCTTCCTCCTTGTCGGAAGGTGTACTATTTAGAACGTCCAACAGATATCTACATCTGTCGTCAGAGTTTTGAGCAGCTAACACCCAATCTTCGTGATTAATATTTACGACATGTACAGTACACTCTACGGGATTACGGCTTAAAGCGTCTACGTGACTCATTTGCGTACCCTTTCGATATTCGACGTCAAACGAATATTCTTGTAGGCTTAGCCACCACCTAGCTATTCTTGGCACTAAATCTCTTTTGCTTAGCGAAGCCCTAACGGCACTGCAATCAGTGATGACCTTAAATTGTATTCCAATTAGATACATCTGGAAAGCCTTCAAGGTATACACCACTGCCATAGTCTCCAATTTGTAGGAATAATATCTTTGCTCTTCCTTAATGGTTTGTTTGGAATAGTACATCACAGGCTTCATGGCTCCGTTAAGCTGTTTTTGAAGTAAAATACCTCCTATGCCCCATTGAGATGCATCGGTATGTACTTCGGTTGGAAGCTCTGGATCGTAGATTGTAAGAACAGGTCTAGATACTAAAATTTTCTTAAGAGTGTTGAAAGCTCTACTTTGTTCAACATCCCAGACAAATTTAGTATGCTTTTTAGTCAAAGAAGTTAGAGGTCTAGCGATCGTAGCATAGTTCTTTACGTACTTCCTAAAATATCCTGCCAATCCCAAAAATTGACGCACAGTTTTAACATCTGAGTGAACCGGAAAGTTACTTACTGCTTCAGTTTTTCCTTTTCCTGGCTGAACACCCTCTTTGGAAATCTCATGGCCTAAGTACTCCACCCTTTCTTTAAAGAAATGACTTTTTCACAGCCTCAGAGTAAGACCATGTGCAGCAAATGTTTAGAATACTTCTCTTAAATTGGCCAATCCCGTATCAAAATCCTGGCTAGGCAATAAAATGTCGTCCATATACGCTATGGCCTTTCCATATCAAAATTTCGTTATCTGATAAGTTTGTTATAGAGAGGAAACCATCAGCTGCATTCGTAATGCAGTCTTTAATAATGTGCTCCTTTCCTGGAAATAATCGTAGTCCTTCGTGAATGAAGACCTCCCCATCGTAACTGCCTCGCGATGTAACGGCAAGAAGAGCTTGCGTTCTTGGTGGAACGACCGTAGATTCTTTTGGCCATAATGGTATTTTTCGAGTATCAATGTTCATGCAGCTGCTCACATTTTCATCAGAAGGCAATATCTTGACAGTTTCGCCACATACGATCATGGCTAGATAGGCTTGATGAAGAAAAGTCTGTTCAATCATAACATCAACGTCTTGAACCTCATCTGGAACTACTAATAGTTGTAACGAAGTTACAAGATTTTGTCTTTATTTTATAGTAATAACGGTAAGCCCAGGCAGTGTTATAAGACAACTTAGATAATTTTGCTCCGTTAACATTTTAACCTCCAATTTTATAATTTACATAACAAAAAGATACATTTTAAGTTTTACCTGTGAGTCATGAGAGGTTTATTATTGTAAACATACATAAAGAAACCAACTTAAAGAGGTTTCTAGCCTGATAGTATCCTGAAAAGATTCGATTTCTTATAGGTTATACTTAGTTCTCCGTTGACTATGTTGTAGTCTCTGGCCTTCATTGTTTTTAGCCCTGGTTATTCTTAGGATAATAAAGAACCATAAATGCCTAAAACTAAGAGGGTTTTCATCACTATGCTTCCAGTTTTCGGGTTATTTTCATGAAATTTTCCTTTCATGCTGTTGCATTGTTGCAAGTTTCAGGGTTTACCTACCTTGGGAAGCCCTGTTAAATGAAGGGACATGCCCGGTGTGGCAAAATATAATATAAATCATGATTCAGTTTCCCGCGGTTTTCCTGAAAAGCCGGTTTTCTTGTACACATGTGGCCAGCTTTTGTCCCGCTGTTTTCATCTAGAAATACTCGGTTTTGAGAGCTGAAACTAAGTTTATTTATCATATAAGGTCATGGCCTATAAATCTGTTTTTATAAAAGGTAAAAAACACGAAATCTACAGCATCGCAAATACATTTAATAAAATAACGAAGGTTACATGTTTCGCTCGACTAGAGCATCATCAGACCTAAACAATAATTAAAATTATGTAACCCGAAAAATGGAGAATTCAACAAAAACTTACCATAACATACACAAAACACCTGACATATAAGTAAACAAAGATTACAATAAAGTGGCACTATTCATGTACAAAGAACTCAACTAAACAATCAAATCACTTTATACATTTTAGAAATCCAATCATCATTTAAGAGTCTAGAACTACTTGAGGTTATTAAAAACTAGGTGGCCATCAAAATCAAACCTTTCATTAAGACAGGACAGATCTGGGCTTTTAAAAGCTTTACTAATCTCCATTGTCTCCAACAAGTCTAGTTTTTTGCTTTTGTTGCATTGATGCAGTATTTTTATATTTTGGCTGTCAGGAATATCATGTTTGGAGTCGAGGAGGTGATTAGCAAAAGCTGATCTGGTCACTGTGATTTCGGTATTTTTAAATTTATTATATTGGGCCTTGTGTTCACTAATCAAGCGAAGCAAACTCAATCAATCGGTCAACATTTACCCCTGCTCTGTTAAGATACGGATAGTAATTATAATATCACGGACCCGGTTATTACTTGTCTTTCACAACATTAAGAAGATAAGCCCAAATAATAATTAATTAACGCGGCTACTGCCTGCCCTACAAAACACGAAGAAAAATGGGCCCAAACAACAGTTTCAAAATAAACGCCTTTTATATCCACGACTCACGAACATCTTCGAAATTAATCGTTGGATAAAAAACGCAATTGGGAAAACTTAATGGAAATAGAGTTTTGCGTCATGAAAACGGTACGGACTTACAGGCTATGTTACCACCTTATACGGTAAACAAACTTAATTTCAGCTCCCAAAATCGGGTATTTCTAGATGAAAACAGGGGGACAAATGTTGGTCACATGTATGCAGAAAAACTGCGGGAAACCGAACCATGATTTATATAATATTTTGCAAAACAAGACATGTCTTTTCATTTAACAGGGCTTAAAACTTACATAATAGCTTATGTAAACATTGCAACAGCATGAAAGGAAAATTCATGAAAATAGTCAACATAGTCAACGGAGAACTAGGTATAACCTATAAGAAATCGAAGCTTTCTATGGTACTATCAGGCTAGAAACCTATTAAATTTGTACTCTCTATAAATGTTTACTATTACAACCCCTCATGACTCACAGGTAAAGCATAAGGTACATTTTAAGTACCTTCTTGTTATGTAAATTATTAATTTGGAGGTTAAATGTTAACGGGGCAAAACTATCTAAGTTTTCTTATAAAATTGTGCCTGGGCTAACCCTTATTACTATAAAATAAAATATATAATCTTGTAACTTCATTACAAATCCCAGTACAATGGTAATAAACGTGCTTTATCCAACGAGGAGAGTGTAAAGGCAGAATCATCATAGGCGTGCCAACAGTAAAATCTACAAAAATATTGATAACACTGATTAAATGCATGAAAAGTCAGGTTCAAACGACAAAAAAAAATATGTTTTAATAAAACGATAAAGATTTAAAAATTAAAATTATTCAGTGGTATCGATCCTAAAAACGGAAGAGAAGAATCTATTTTACTGCATTGGTTTATTGCATCTTTATGGCCATGCAATTAATTATATGAGGAAGAAAAAAGTAATTTTACTTCGCCATGTTGTAAGCACTGCATATCAGAACGTATATCTTCAAATTATAGTATTTTTCATATTGTTGCACATAGTAGTGTCTCATTTCACAGTGTAATTCATTTTAGATTGAAAATTTCATACAGGCCTTTACGTAAATCCATAAAAACGCTTCATAATATAAATTCTTGTTTTCCAGGACGAATTGGAACAAGAGAAATCCCTACTAAAAAAGCAAAAATCCGACTTATTAAAAGCTCTAAAATCCCAAAGTGCCGCGATACCCTCGCAGGAAAACGCGATCATTCCAGAAACCCTAGAAAAAGTGATACAAGAGTTGAAAAGTACCTCGGAGGACAACAAGCGAAAACTGGAGTATATCGAACGGATCGAGAGCGAAAAACGGCTTCTAGAACAACAATTGAGGAACGAAATGAGGAGTAACGTGAACGATAATGTGCCTTTTGCCGATTTAGTTGCCAGGGTAAGGAGAACAAAAATAACTTAATTTTTATTTTAATTTCTAACTGGTTTCAGTGCAACTACTTGTTTGCCAAAGCCCTAAAGTTAGAAAGTGTGAAAAAAGCCCTCGTGTGGCAGAAGCGGTATTTGGTGGATTTCCTGCAGAGCCACCAGAGGCACTGCCTCATTGAGGTGCTGCCCAGTCAGCCCCATGTGAATTACTGTTTGAGGAGGAGGCATTCACCTTTGCAACATTTTAGGTAAAAAGAACAATTTGTGTTAGTTGTTTTCGTGATAATTGAAAAAATATTTCAGGGGTTTTTTTACTTACACATATAAATAAATAAACTTTTATTATGCAACAAGAAAATATTGCTTAAAAGGTAACTTTTACAAAATGTGTTCTTCTGTGCTATGCATTAAAATTCTCAACTATCATATCTAAGGATTTTAAAACACATTCTATAAGTGAGAAAAAGGATTTAATAGACCCAAAAGGGCTGCGATAAGAGTGTAGAGAGGATATTATATAAAGATTTCTAGGCTATCTTATAAACTTTATTCCGCAAATAATGATTAAATCGTCTTTGTTGGTTTTAGAGCGGCCGTTTGCGCAGTAATAGCGATCGAACGGATGAAATTCCTGGTGCGCAGATGGCACACGGGCATGCGCAAATACGAGCGCATAAACGCCCGCCATTTCCAACGCTCTAGAGAGAAATATTTGCAAGAAAACCCGGGCGGGGGCGCCACCATAACCACAGCCAATTTCCAGGTGGGACAACCGGTGTCCACTCAGAATTTTTCACCCAATCCTTTTAGGGTAAGTACAGATTTTTAAAAAAAACTTAGATAGACATGCTTCTAATGATTTTTTTAATGAACGCTTAAGAAAATTGTAAAGAAAAATTTTACGCAAAAATCAAGACGATCTGAGCACTAGAAGTAGAAGTTCATTCTTGAAGTGGAATAGATATAACATAGCGGGTTATGAAGAGTGGGAAGACTTTTCTCCACAAATGAAATTTTGTCAATCTTGTCAAGAGTTATGCATTTCGACGAGTTCACTCATCATCATCAGACTCTGAGACTAAATAACTATGATGTAAACATCACCCTATATGAGCACTAGAAATTGAGTTATGACCGAAGTTACCGTTGTTCCTAATAAAGTTTTTCAATAAATGCATTTTTCAGACGAACCACTCGAATCCCTTTCATAGGGACGCTTTGGCAGAGGACTCCAGACCGGATTCGCCGGCTTTTAGTGTGGCCTCGGCCATTAGAGACGCCCCCTGGTCCGGACATTCACCGCCGTGCAAAGAAAACGACCGAAATAAGCCTTTTGGGTAAGAAATTTAATTCATTTTGCAAGGTCTGGCAACGGTTTTGGCATTGATGTCTTAGGGAGGGAGATAAACTTTTGGTTAGTTGGTTAGTTTCAATATTCTTGTATAGTTTAGGTGAAGTTACTTGGTCAAGCTCCAAAATTGAGCATGTACAAAATACAATCTGCATACTATTTATACGCATTAAAATAAACTGCAAAATATATTACGATATTATTGATCGATCCCCGTATATATTTACGGTCGATTCGAGTCGGTCCACGGCACCCCGGTCGCGTATTTACCAACCCTAACCCGCTACGGTGCTAACCGATTCCGATTATGGCCGAACGAAAAATTTACAAACCATATCCCGACACAGTTCACTCGTACTGCAGGGAGTTAGGATCAGGAGATTAGTCAACTGCGTTGAATTTCCAATCTAATATTATAATGGCCGCTTTCGCAGCACTAATTTAAGAACGTTTATGAACAAAACAAATTAAAGGCAAAATCACATTGACTGCTGACTGAGAGACAATATATAGGGTATTTTAAATTCGTCCCCCACTAATGGGTTCTCGGTAACCATAAAAGATACGAAGATGGTTAAATTTGGGCAAAGTTGCACATTTCTGAGCTCAAAAATATGCCTTTGAAAAAATTAAAAACTCCCGATTGGTTCCGAAAATAATCGTGAAAAATCGAAATTTTAAAAATGTATTTTACTTTTTTCTGAGCTTATTATCTATCGGATTTTAAAATAATTTGCACTTTTGCATTTTCACTTTTTCCTTGCTACATGGTGGCGGAATCTGTTTGAAGTATGGTAAAGTGTAAAAATGTTTGTAAGGCTAAAAAACTAGGTCGGTGGTCTACGAGTTCTATCTAGTAATAAAAATAAATGTGAAACAAATTATTTTATATTTTAATTACACACTTGTATTGTGCGTAAACTTTTAAACAGTCGAAATACAAAATACTTGGGTTTTTAACATAATCAACAAAATTACATGGAATGTACAGGGTCGATTAAATTATGGCAAAGTTGCATAATTTGATGCTTATTAAAATTCCGTTTAAAAATTTAATAAATTTCTGATACGTTTGCAAATATCGAGAAAAAAAACGACATTTTAAAAATTCGATTTTATTTTTTTCTAAGCTTATTTTTTATCCGATTTTAAAATAATTTGCACTTTTGCATTGCCACTTTTTCCGTGCTACATGGTGGTTTTCAATAAAACGTTTCGTCTTTTGCCGACCATCATTAACTTTGTTTTTTCTTATGGGCGCCATATTGGATTTTTACATTTTTAAAGGGTACTTTTAGGGTAAAAGTAGCTTTTTATTGATGTATTACAGTTGCATTTCGGAAAAGCGGTTTGGGTACTTCCCAACCATCAACGGTCGGAGAACAGTTGAGTAAAACGGTCGTGTTTATATCGTTCCGCAGATTTTCGCTGATTTTTCAAGTATAAAGTGTTTAAATATAGTTAAAAATTTTAAAAATCAGTTGTATTATGTGTTTTTAAAGTGTAAGTGATAAATCCATTTCATAATTATTATCCTAAAATAGTAAAAAAGCCAAAACAATCGTTGTTTACTTTTAAATTCAACGGCTTGCCGAGTCTCTGATAAGGTGATTTAGCGAGACGATACATTGTGCGTATTGTGCGTGTGCTGATAAGAAAGCGATGCTTCATATACAGTACAGGTCCGGATCGAGGCAAAATTGAAAGTTTAAAGGATGGCAAGTGTCTTTGATGAACAGGGTTTTGACCCTAACAGTTGCGTTATATGTGAAGTACCTTTTGATGATTTAAAATCTGCCGTGCAATGTACGAGTTGCAAAAATTTTTTTCACGGGAAGTGTGAAAGTATTGACATGAGGGGCTTTCACATGAAAAAGGCTTCATGGAAATGTAAAAATTGTACTCCTGTAAATAATGATATCGATACCATAAATCGAAATGAACGATCGAGAAAACGAAGCAGAGTAGAGGAGGCTTTTATTGATCAAAACACTATTGAAACTATGAGTCAAACTCTAGGGCTGTTGGTTGATAAAACTAATTTGTTGACTGAAAAAATGGATATGCTATTGAAGGAGAATGAAGAGTTAAGGAAGGAAATAGCTGGTTTAAAAAATCGTCAGACTTCAACACCTTCAACTTTGGAGTCTAAAACCTATTCAAATGTTCTTAAAAAAAATAGTAACATTCTTGTAGTACAACAAAAGGGTGAAACCAAAGATGCAAAAAAGATTAAAGAGGATTTAAGAAATAAAGTTGATCCTGCTGACATAGGTATTGGGATCTCAATGGGAAGGAATACAAAAAATGGAGGTGTGATTCTTGATTGTGGAGAAGAAAAGGAAATAACCAGGGTGCAGTCAACTATTCAGAGGAAACTGGGAGAAAATTATACTGTTGTTAAACCAACTATAAAGGAAAACAGAATAAAAGTAGTCGGGGTGGATGAGAGTGAATTAAATAGCAGTGATGAAGAAATTATTAATAAGGTAATTAGGCAAAATGAACTCAAATCTGCATGCAAAAACTTTAATATAAAAATTGTTCGTAAAACTAAACCTATAAATAAAAAATGTAATATTATATTTGAGGTAGATATTGATAGTTATAATTTCATAATAGATAGGCAAAAAATTAATATAGGATGGAACCGTTGCTGGGTTTATAATGATTATGGTATTATACGATGCTTTAAATGTTGCAAATATGGTCATGTTATGAAGGATTGCACTGGTAGCATAGTTTGTCCAAAATGTACTGGTAACCATGATGGTAAAGATTGTTTGGAAGGTAAGCCTAAGTGTATTAATTGTATTACCGCTAATCAAAAATATGGTTTGAAAGTTGAGGTTGATCATGTGGTTTGGGATGTTAAGAAGTGTGCGACATATCAAAGGCTCGAAAATCTTCAAAGGGGTAAATATTTAAAGTAGCAATTAGATAGAGATATTGATAAAAATTCAAATGTGGTTTATTTGAATTGTCAGGGGTATCTTAATAACAAGGATAATATAGTTTTATTAATAAATTGTTGGAAACCAAGGACCTTGCTATTATCTGAAACTCATGTATCTTCTGAGGAAGAAATGTGTGAACTGGAAGTGGATGGCTATTTCTTAGAACAATGTACCACAACTAATAGAAGAACAGGCGGTGTAATGATTTTGATAAGGAAAGATATTAAATATAAGCGAGTAACATTAGAATGTGTGGAAGAGTATGTATGGAATGTTAGTATAGAAATATTTCTTAATGGATCCAAGTATCTTTGTAGTGTTTTGTATCACCCCCCTAACAATAGAGATGCGAGGTTTATCGAATATTTTTCAAACTATTTGGACCAAGTATGTAGCATTGAGGGCATAAATATTATAGCTGGTGACTTTAATTTTGATTTAACAAAATACTCCTTTTATGGTGAAAAAATATTAAATAGTATATATAGGTCTGGATTCACTCAACTAGTCAACACTCCTACAAGAATAACAAACAACAGTAGCACCTTGATTGACTTTATTATATCAAATGATAAAAATTTATTGGTTCAGGTTCATCACACACCAAAAATTAGTGATCACTCTATTGTGTCTGTATGCCTTCCAAACACAAACGACGAAAAATAAAAAAATACATTCTACCATCGGTCCATGAAACATTATCATACAGAAACTTTACAAAACTGCTTGTCTGACAGGTCATGGAACAATAATATAGCAGATGTAAATATCTTGGCAAATTCTTTTGTTTTAGATATAGAAAATATTTTAAATGTAATGTGTCCCAAGTTAAAAATATGTGTTAGCCAAAAATATAAAAATAAAAAATGGATAACTTGTGATATCTTACAGCTAATGGAAAATAGGGACAAGTTATATGTAAGGGCAATTCAGGAGGGCACTACATATTTATGGGATAGTTATAAAAGGATAAGAAATCAAATAGTGAATAAAATAAAAATAGAAAAAGATAAATATTTTCGCGAAGCTATAGATGAAAATAAAAATAATTCTGTAGAGCTTTGGAAAAATCTTAAAAGCCTTCTACCGGGTAAAAATTCCGTATTACCAAATGAGGTTGTATTTGAGGGCCAGACATTTACTGAGGAGTTGGACATAGCAGATAAATTTAATAAATACTTTATTAATAGCGTAGATCAAATTGTAGATATTTTACCCAAATTTTCAGTTTTAGAAAATACAGTTGATAATATATCAACGTATACTATATGGGATAAATTTGAAAATACCACTATGAGTGAAACTAGGTGTCTATTAAAAAATATGAAAAATGTTAAAGGAGGGGAAAGTGGTATCTCAAAAAAGGTTCTTGTAGATGTATTTAATATTGTAGGCAACCGTGTGTTAGACATAATTAATACATCGCTTCAAAATGGTGAATTCCCAGAAAATTGGAAGGTCTCTACTATCTTACCGGTTCCTAAGGTTTCAAACACAAAGCAGGCAAGTGAATTTAGGCCTATAAATACTGTACCAGTTTACGAAAAACTTCTAGAGCTAACTGTAAAAAGCCAACTACAAACTTACTGCGATAATAATAAAATTTTAACAAAAAATCAGTCAGGGTTTCGACCTCAATATTCTTGCGAATCTGTGATAGTTAACATCTGTGATAATTTTAATAGAGAAATAGATAAGGGAAATTTTGTTTTAGCAATTTTCTTGGATTTTAGAAGAGCCTTTGAGACAGTAAATCGAAATATTTTACTTCTTAAAATGGAAAAAATGGGTATAAGAGGTACGGTTCTAAATTGGTTTAAGTCGTATTTACATAACAGAAAGCAAGTGGTCAAGTTTAAAAATAATTTGTCTCTTGCAAAAGAAATTGTTCATGGTGTTCCTCAAGGCACTGTGTTGGGCCCAATTTTGTTCCTTATGTATATAAATGATATTGTTAAGGTAATGAGTAGAAGTAATTCAGTATTATTTGCGGATGACACTATGCTGTATGTTGTGGGCAAAGATGTAAATAAAATGCAAGACGATCTAAATTTTGATTTAAATAATATATATAGATGGTTGTGTGATAATAACTTGAGCATTAATGCGGCTAAAACAAAATTTTGTTTATTTGGAAATAAAATTAGATTAAATGAAGTTAATTTAAATACAATAAATATCAAAATTAATAATGAAACAATTTCCTACCAAAGAGAAATTAAATATCTGGGTGTTATTTTGGATCCACATTTGAATTTTTATTCGCATATAGACAGCATAACACGCAAAATGTCAAAAAAAATTAATTTTTTATCGAGAATTGGCAAAAACCTATCTATACAAACAAAATTATTAATCTATAATAGTATTATTGTGCCGCATTTAGATTTTTGTTCTGCACTCCTGTTTGGTGTTCCGGATTACAAGATCAATAAACTTCAAATCATACAAAACAGAGCCATGAGGGTCATACTAAAATGTAATAGATATACACCGGTGGATAATATGCTAAATGTCCTAAATATTTTGGCAGTAAAACAAAAAAATATTGTTTAATACATGTATGTTTGTTTTTAAATTAAAAAATAAATTGCTACCAGAATATATTTGCGAAAAAATCACAATATTTAGTGATTTGCATAACTATGCTACCAGACAGCGAGGGGATTTTGTACTAATGGGGAGACATACTTCAGACAGAATGACAAATACCATTCTCCATAAAGGCCTCAAATATTTTAACGAATTGCCAATACATTTAAAGAACAGTGAAAGCCTAGTCACATTTAGAAAAACATTAAAAAGATATATATATTCCATCCCAAGAAATTAAATTATATTATATTGTATAGGTATAAGGTATAAATGTTTTATTTTGGTTGTATTGCTTTGTGTTTTATAATTTTATCTTTACTCTTTTAATATAGTTTAAGGTTTTATATTTTCAATTTTAAATTTTTTAGGCTCTAGATTAGGTTTTAAATTTTTTTATATTTACATATTTTTATTTTTTTTTTTTTATCTTAGTTAAGGTCTTAAATTTTATTGTTTCAAATTTATGATAGTTTTAAGTTTTATATATATATTTTTTAAATTATCTGTTGTCATTTGTTGGTATAATTTATACTTATACCTATAATACCTATTTGTTAGTTTACTATATGCCATTTAAATTTTCCTTTCTATTTTTAGTTATATTCTAAAATTTTCTTTCTTTGTAATTTTTTGTAGCATGATGCTAAATAAAGAAACATTATTTATTTATATTTATATTTAAGAACCCCATAAGAGCGAGAGGAAAAAAACTACACATCTGATATGCACGTGCGATACATCGATGAAAAGGTATTAAAAAGGACTTTCTAAAAATGCAAGAATCTAATATGGCGTCCATAAGAAAAACCAAAAGTTGATGATGGACGGCAAAAGATGAAACGTCTTTTTAAAAAACTAAAAACACCACCATGAAGCATAGAAAAAGTAGCAATGCAAAAGTGCAAATTATTTTAAAATCAGATAAAAAATAAGCTTAGAAAAAAATAAAATAATTTTTTGAAAATTTCGGTTTTTTCCGAATATTTCCTAACGTATCCGGATTTTTTAAAATTTTTAATCGGAATTTTAATAAACATCAAATTACGCAACTTTTCCATAATTTAACCGAAACCGACCCTGTATCTCTTACCGTTTCCAAGATCCCAATGATGAGGGTCGAATTTGGGCCACCCTGTACATACATATACATATACCTAAACTAAATAAAACAAAATCGCCTTAATTGTCTTGAGACAAAATATAAGCACTACAAATTTTTGTAAAAAATTAATGAGGTTTGGCATTGGATATATATATAAAAATTAAACCCAAGTTTGCGTTTTCGTTTTTTTATTTTGTATATATCGACTTTGCTCAAATCGATATCTGATAAGTCGTCAAACGAAAATAGTTGTTTTATAACTTCCATTTTTTATGCAATACATAGTAGTAACTTCGTACAGATACCAGAGAACTGCATCGGGATATGGTTTGTAAATGTCGCTGTCGCGTATTTACCAACCCTAACCCGCTACGGTGCTAACCGATTCCGATTATGGCCGAACGAAAAATTTACAAACCATATCCCGACACAGTTCACTCGTACTGCAGGGAGTTAGGATCAGGAGTTTAGTCAACTGCGTTGAATTTCCAATCTAATATTAAAATGGCCGCTTTCGCAGCACTAATTTAAGAACGTTTAGGAACAAAACAAATTAAAGGCAAAATCACATTGACTGCTGACTGAGAGACAATATATAGGGTATTTTAAATTCGTCCCCCACTAATGGGTTCTCGGTAACCATAAAAGATACGAAGATGGTTAAATTTGGGCAAAGTTGCACATTTCTGAGCTCAAAAATATGCCTTTGAAAAAATTAAAAACTCCCGATTGGTTCTGCAAATAATCGTGAAAAATCGAAATTTTAAAAATGTATTTTACTTTTTTCTGAGCTTATTATCTATCGGATTTTAAAATAATTTACACTTTTGCATTTTCACTTTTTCCTTGCTACATGGTGGCGGAATCTGTTTGAAGTATGGTAAAGTGTAAAAATGTTTGTAAGGCTAAAAAACTAGGTCGGTGGTCTACGAGCTCTATCTAGTAATAAAAATAAATGTGAAACAAATTATTTTATATTTTAATTACACACTTGTATTGTGCGTAAACTTTTAAACAGTCGAAATACAAAATACTTGGGTTTTTAACATAATCAACAAAATTACATGGAATGTACAGGGTCGATTAAATTATGGCAAAGTTGCATAATTTGATGCTTATTAAAATTCCGTTTAAAAATTTAATAAATTTCTGATACGTTTGCAAATATCGAGAAGAAAAAACGACATTTTAAAAATTCGATTTTATTTTTTTCTAAGCTTATTTTTTATCCGATTTTAAAATAATTTGCACTTTTGCATTGCCACTTTTTCCGTGCTACATGGTGGTTTTCAATAAAACGTTTCGTCTTTTGCCGACCATCATTAACTTTGTTTTTTCTTATGGGCGCCATATTGGATTTTTACATTTTTAAAAGGTACTTTTAGGGTAAAAGTAGCTTTTTATTGATGTATTACAGTTGCATTTCGGAAAAGCGGTTTGGGTACTTCCCATAAGAACCCCATAAGAGCGAGAGGAAAAAAACTACACATCTGATATGCACGTGCGATACATCGATGAAAAGGTATTAAAAAGGACTTTCTAAAAATGCAAGACTCTAATATGGCGTCCATAAGAAAAACCAAAAGTTGATGATGGACGGCAAAAGATGAAACGTCTTTTTAAAAAACTAAAAACACCACCATGAAGCATAGAAAAAGTAGCAATGCAAAAGTGCAAATTATTTTAAAATCAGATAAAAAATAACCTTAGAAAAAAATAAAATAATTTTTTCAAAATTTCGGTTTTTTCCGAATATTTCCTAACGTATCCGGATTTTTTAAAATTTTCAATCGGAATTTTAATAAACATCAAATTACGCAACTTTTCCATAATTTAACCGAAACCGACCCTGTATCTCTTACCGTTTCCAAGATCCCAATGATGAGGGTCGAATCTGGGCCACCCTCTACATACATATACATATACCTAAACTAAATAAAACAAAATCGCCTTAATTGTCTTGAGACAAAATATAAGCACTACAAATTTTTGTAAAAAATTAATGAGGTTTGGCATTGGATATATATGTATATAAAAATTTAACCCAAGTTTGCGTTTTCGTTTTTTTATTTTGTATATATCGACTTTGCTCAAATCGATATCTGATAAGTCGTCAAACGAAAATAGTTATTTTATAACTTCCATTTTTTATGCAATACATAGTAGTAACTTCGTACAGATACCAGAGAACTGCATCGGGATATGGTTTGTAAATGTCGCTGTCGGCCATAGTCGGAATCGGTTAACACTGTAACGGGTTAGCGTTGGTAAATACGCACCCCGGTCCGTTCAACAATCGATATTTGTCATATAAAGATCGGCGCAGATAACGTGAAACAGACAGAATTTATAAACGTAATTTTTTACTAGATATTATACAGGGTGCGGCACAAAGAGCGAACGTTTTTAGGACAGGTAGCTATTGGCCATTAGAGAAGGGTTCCAACGGTTATTAAAACAGTCTGTAATACAAGTGCAGACTTTATTATAATAGTTTTTCAGATATTTGGGTTTCAAATAGAGTATAACCTCCTATTAAGATTTCTTCAACGAAAACTGACGTGGAGCACAAACTATCAGAAATATCAAATTTATTCAAAGGACATAATTTTTAGGCAATTAGTGTATCTTTATTTTAGTTTAGGTTTAACTTGCTTATTTATGATCGTTTTTAAAATATTTGATATTGAGTCTAATCTTCTATTGGACCCACCTCAACAAAAACCGCTGTGCAGCCAAAATTATCTAAGATATCAAGTTCATTCAAAGAGCATAATTTCAAGGCAGTTAGTGTGTTCTAGCTTATGTTATCACACGATTTTTATGACATTTTCATAAAATAAGGGCAATTAAGAGTTTGTAGTATTAACTGCTACAGGCAGTTAATTAAGTTTTCATAATTTTCTGAAAAATGTGTTTTTTAAAATTCCTCTAGACAGTTGATAAGAACCAGAACTAAAAAACGCAAAATGGCTTTAACTGCTTAAAAAAAAATTTAAAATGTCTAGAATTGGCTTTACCTCATATTTTAACTTTGCAAGAAAATTAGTTTGTTTTTCCAGGTAGTTGAAGCCAGAAAAAGCACTTTCATTAAGGGCAAAATGGCTTTAAACTGTCTGGAAAAAGTTATTTTAACACTCAAGACCATTAGGGAGTCATAGGGAGGTCTTTTAGATCCCTAACCTTCTAGAAAAACTACTTTTAATGTATCAATTAAAAACTCTTTTCTCTCATTATAGGCTGCAGCACTTGGGAAACATTCCAGCACTCCAGGCCCCGCAGCTCCTAAGTCAGCTACACGAACGGGTGGAGCTGATACAAGAGAAGCTTAATTTACCTTTTACAGCTGACCATACTTAAATTCATCAGTTCCGTGTTTTTTTTTGACACATTCTGATGGGTATACAGAACCAATAATAATAATAATAACTTAAACTTCAGTATTACTTTCTGTGAAAGCTGATTTGCTCATAAGCTAGACTGTAGGAAAAACGACTATATGAGACCTATGTGTGATTTAGTTAACTACTTTATTTGTTCATAGACGTTTCTGCTTTAATTAAGTCATCTTCAAGATGATCCAAGTTATTTAATGGTTAAATTAGGGCAGAAATGTCCTCAACTAGTGTATATTACTGTTAAAAATAATTTTATTTCTAATTAAGTACTGTGTGCCTTTGCATGCCTTCAAAGCGAACATAAGTGTCCTTGGATGACCTAAGACTAGATTTTTAAGAAATAATGCTATTGAACCATAAATATAAGAATTTAGAAAATAATTTGTTAAGGGAGTTTACTATATAGATTATATCGGTTGTTTCTATGCATATATTTGATTTTTGGCTCATAAAAGTTGTTTTGAATAAAAATTGTGGGTTTTTGTTAGTTCCGATAGTCTTCCAGGTAGGCTAGGATAACTTGGAGATTATTTGAGGCAAAGTTAGAGCTTTAGAGTTAGACTCAGATTTACCAATGATAATGGACCAAAACGAGGCTAAAACGGAATAGTGAAGAAATAGTCCATACTTGCAGTGGAGTCGTAGGTTAAGGTAAAATGAAAATCCTGCAGTCTCCCTCCACTTATTTATTAAACATTTAGTTATTTAAAATTCCTTACATGTTTCGGACACAGTGGCGTCCATCATCAGGGGGTGAACGGTTTAAAATTGGTATTAGATATACGTCCCAGGGATTGATTCAAAAATTAAAAAAAAAACAATAATAAATAGAGGGTTTTTGACACGGAATCAAATCCTGGGACGTATATCTAAGACCAATTTTAAACCTTTTATCCCCTGATGATGGACACCACTGTATCCGAAACATGTAGGGAATTTTAAATAAATAAGTGGAGGGAGGCTGCAGGATTTTCATTTTTTACCTGGAATAGTTTATACGGTGAAACTTTTGAGTAATACTCAAATACCTTTTAAAGAATTTTTATAATTTTTATAGGAGAGTTTCAAGGGATTCCTGAGGATAAAATCATAGCATAAAACAAGTTTTTATATGGATATTTTCTGATTTACAGCAATTTTGGTTAAACTATATTCGATTGAATTTTTTTTTATAAAAATTTAAGTTCTATCCGCGATAACTTGAAAAGTATTTAAATTATTTTAATGAGGGTTTCACATAAAGTTAAACGAATAATTTTATATATTTTATCAACAGATTCCTGAAGATTTTTGAATTTGATGCATAAAATATGATTTTATAAGCCAAATTTACTGATTTACAGCAATTTTTCTTCTCTATTTGATTTTTTTAACTGCTCTCCATGATAACTCAAAAACTATTTAAAGTATTTTAATAAGGTTTTCACTAAAAGTCAAATCAATTTTTAGCGAATAATTTTCCATATGAAATTTTTTTGTATTTCAAAAAGTTTCTAAGTTAGACTCAGATTTATCAGGAATGGAGCAAAGGAGGGCTAAAATGGGTATTTTAGGACTAAAACTGAAATAGGTCCGTACGCAGATACTTTTGAGTAACCCTCAAATACTTTTAGAGGTATTTTTATAATGTCCTTAAGAAAGTGTTAAGGAATTTTTGAGGATGAATTCCTTGCATAAAATATTTTTTTACATGTAAAAATTTACTTAGAGCAATTTTTAATTACCGTTAAACAGGGTTACTTTGCACTGAGCAGGGAAACTTTGCACCGAACATTTGTTATTAATTCGTTGTTAAAATAACGGGCTTAAACAAGGATAGCAATAAAAAAAAACATTGTTTACATGTGCACTTATCACGTGGAATTGGGTATACTTTGCACCGCTCAAGTGGTGCAAAGTATCTCCTACTTGTCACGTCCAAACTATTTTCATTCGCAAGAGTAAAAGTTAAATAGGTAAATGGTTTTCAGAAAATGCCCAGACGTTATAAAAGGAAACTGGGATCTCGCAGATATGCAGACTACTCAGAAGAAGATTTGAAGGCATGTTTGTCAGCAATACAAGATGGCATGAGCACAAGAGTTCCCGCTGAATCCTTTAACATTCCAAGAAGAACTATTTTTTTACAAATTAAAAGGAACACACGCTAGAAAACCTGGATACCCATCAATATTCTCTTATGAAGAGGAAAGATGTTTCGTACAATGCATTCATAGCCTTAGTGATTCTGGTTTTCCTGTTACTGGAATGGAATTGCGACAAATAATCAAGAGCTATTTAAATCGCAAAGGAAAAAAATAACTCGTTTTAGGGATAATACTCCAGGTATCGATTGGGTCAAATCATTTTTAACTCGTCATAAAGACCTTACTGCAAGGATAGCCTCGAACATAAAAAGAAGTAGAGCAGCACTCAATGCAAACCAAATGACTGAATACATAGAAAATCTAAAACAAACATTGCATGCTATTTTTAATTATGACGAGGCAAACTTAACCGATGACCCCGGTCAAAAAAAGATATTAACTAAACGTGGTGTTAAGTATCCCGAACGAATGTTATCCCGAATTTTGTCCAGAACGAGACATTTTATCTTAATATAAGGAAACTCATGTAGGGAGTAGATCAAATGTACTTGTGAAACAGCATTTTCCAATGCTTTTACGATCATTAATGAAAAAAATTCAAAAGAATAGCGCTGAGATAGTAAAGTCGGGTTTTAAGAAATGCGGTATCGTCCCTTGCGATGTAACACCGCCGCTCTTAGAGCGGTTAACAACAACTAAGCAATCTAATATGACAACTGCTAGCGACACAAATAAATCAAGTTCGTCGGATAACGAAAACACTTTCATTAAGTATTTAGAAGATAAAAGACAGGACTACAACTGACACATCATGGCCAATAAGAACAATAACATGGAGAAAAATTGAAAACTGAAAACTTTAACCTGAAAAACGAGATGATTTTTCACTTAAGATCCCGTCTCTATTCGGCATATTCTTACATTAACTAACTGAAAACCAATATTGCAAATCGCCACGATACTTGCCAGGTACTGGATCAGTAGAATCATAGAAAAAACATTTTCCACCTTCTGGACAAGCCTAAAAAAGAACACTTTGATAAAATAACGACTTCTCGAGATGATAATGGCTTACGTGATAACCTTGTTGTGATGATACACGCAATTGTTCAAATGTTCGATCAGATCCTCCTCATTCTGCAGATTCCCGGACGTCCTGATCTTCTCGTTCAAGACTTTGGCCTGACCGTTGATGATGCACATGAAATTATACGCCAGAAAGTCTAGGGCGCTATTGGTGGCCGCCGAGTGGGACTTCCCCCAAATTTGGAGGAAGTAAATGGCGGCGTGGAGTCGTCCCAAGTCGAACAAAGAGAAGGGAATCGGGAGGTTTTTGTCCGTTAGTAAGGGAATGGTACTTTGGAGGAAAACGGTGACTGCACAGTTGATTAAATAACCAAACCCTACCTGTTTGGCCACCCGGAGGGATTTCTGCATTAATGGATGTAGGTGACGGGGGATAGAAACCTAAAGAACAGTGTTACTTTTATCAAAAATGTTGAAATAAGAGACTGTCAAATTACCACTTACCAAGGCATCGTCCTCCAAAAATTCCTCGATAACAATGAACACGGTGCAGACCTCAAAGAAGATCTTTGGTCTTTGATAAGAATAGGCCATTTGAAGGACCAATAGTAATTGAAATACGAATTGTATCATAAAAGCCATGACTACCCTGAATTTTGTTGAAAATGGTTTCTTCGGTACTGGCCAGTAAAAGAAAAACTTCAAGACCAGCCTAGGGCTTTTGAAAATACTGTAAAAGTCATACTTGGGTTCATTTTAAGACTCGTGACGTTTTAGGTGAAGAAAATTATGTTTTTTCATATATATACAGTCACAGTAGAGTGCCATATAAAGAGCCAATTAAAGTCTCTAGTTGTCTGTAATTTTCATTTATTAAATGAAAGTCTATTAAGCGTTATTATTTATATTATAAAGGCATGGAAAATTGGTTTTTAAGTTTTAATTAGACCTTGGAAATTAACGATAAAATATTGAAATAATTAATACGTAAAGGAAGGAGTTCTGTAAACGTGACATAAATCAAGATTTTTTTTAGATTTAATCAGTCACAGTCCAAAAGCATAAATCTTTTTTTTTATGTGTATACGCAGCTCAGACTGTGATTCGATTCGAGAGAAATAAAAAGTTTATTTTTATTCTAAACGTTTGTAACATTTTAAAGTAATAAAACGACAAAGTATTTCTTTTTAGCCTTCGATAGTCCTATTATACCTAATAATAATAATGAGTTCAAGATAGGCAACCAGTCTTACTTTCGCTCAATTCTTATAGGCAACACGCTTCACATTTGCTTAATACAGGGACCGATGAAGGCGAAAAAAATTGACTTTTTTTATTAAAACCAAAAAGGCGCTCCGGTTTAAGGAGTTAATATTTATTAAGTAAATATTAGATTCCAGACGAGAGTGCAGTAATTGCAACACAATTAAACCTTTCTCGAACTGCACTCAAGCGAATAAAAATCGCGTGTAGGAAGAAGAAAATAACGGTTTCAGCAGGATACAGTATTGCCCATTCTGAAATTAGTTTAACAGATCTAACTGGAGCATCTACATCCACACCTCTTCAAGCTGTTGAACCAGAAATCGTAGATGATTCAGAGGAGGACATTGTTTTGGACGACCACTTTCCACTAGGCAGGGATTCATCAGATGATGAAATAAATGAGATGCAAGAGATGGAAGAAGAAAAAGAATTTAATGAAAAACTCGTCTCAGGTTCTCTTGAAACAAATGTTGTCGAAAATGTCAAAAACTCTGGATTAGATGATGTTAAAAAAGTTGTTGGTGAGTACGTTTTATTTTCCTATGAAGATCATGTTTATCCTGGAGTGATAACAGCAATAGAAAACGATGGAGCGATGATCAATGCTATGGCCAAAAAACAGCACTAAACCGTAAAAAACCAGCACACGGTTTTACAAAACAAAGCTCAATGTTGACTAGTGCGAAATAATATTATATTATTCTATCAGCAGTTGACTTTGAAATCTGATTGGCTCATCTGTTAGAACATTATAATACTAATTATTTTTTAAATTTTGCACATAGAACATTTTAATATTGGTTTTAACTTCGGTTTCTAACTGGAAAATTGGCATAATTTCTCTTACTTCCAGGTGAATGACCTTAATTGCCTGGACAATTGTGATTTTTTTTCTCACTCTTCCAAACAGTTAAAAATTATATTAAAAGAGACAAATATTATTTTAACTATCTGGAAAATGGGCATAATTTCTCTCACTTCCAGGCAATTGAAATTAATTAAAAACAGACAAAAATGACCTCAACTGGCTAGAAAAATTGTCATAACTTCTCTCACTCTTTCAGGCATTTGAAATTAGTTAGAAAGAGACATAAGTGACCTTAACTGCATGGACAATTGTCATATTATCTCTCACTCTTCAAAGCATTTGAAATTAGTTAGAAGGAGACAAAAATGACTTTAATTGACTGAAAAAAAGTGTCATAATTTATTTCCCGCTTTCAGGCCTTTGAAAGACAGACCTCTGACGAAATTAGTTGAAAGAAACATAAGTGACCTTTTTATACTATAATTTTATACTTAATACTTAACTGCATGGACAATTGTCATATTATCTCTCACTCTTCCAGGCAATTAAAATTAATTAGAATGAAACAAAAATTACCTCAACTGTCTGAACAATTATCATAATTTCTCTCATTCTTGCAGGCAGTTAAAATTAGTTAGAAAAAGACAAAAATGGCCTTAACGGCCTGGACAATTTTCATAATTTGTCTCACTCTTTCAGACAGTTAAAATTAGTCAGAAAGAGACAAAACTGACCACAACTGCCTGGAAAATTGTCATAATTTCTCTCACTCTTCCAGGCAGTTTTAAATTAATTTTTCTTTTATTCTTCATACAAAGATTTCACAAGAAACACAGCTTGCGTCAAAAAAAACCTATAGTAAACCTAAACTATAAACAAGCAAACTATAATAAAATCAAACTTACATTTAACAGTCAATGTTATACAATTACAGCTTGAAATTAAACACGTAATATGTCAATTCACAATGATTTAAATTTGGTTACACATATTATCATGCTTGACCTAACTCTAATTCAAAGTACTGATTTAAAAAAAGTATGATGAGTACACTCCTAAAGTATGAGAATTTTTTTATAGATTTTTATGATATGGTAATTTATTGTAAGCTTTTATTATCATATACATGGTATTTCCTTAATAGTGGGATTTCTTATGTTCAATCATAGTGAGGTTGTTAGTTGTAGAGAAGCTAGCTAAAAAGTATTGTATATTATTGTAATCTACCGAGCCAAAAATGAGACCACATGGTGCTAAAAGCAACCCTAGGCTGGGACGTGATAAGAATACTAATGAGCCTTCGAACTATGGTGGGAATCTAGCCACATCTGTTATCCAACTGTTTGGACAAACTTTAGATCTGGTAGAATGTATTTTAAAAAGGAAAAGCCCGGTGGTCTGTAATCTATATTTGTTGTGAGCACTCGTGTCTTATTTATAAAATTTTGGTCGTTTACAGTTCAGGTGCGGTGTTGAACTTCGATGTTAACTAATATTTTCTATAATTTGTTACGTTTATTAGTATAGACTTTTGACTTTGATTAATTTCGTGTTACGTTACGTGTATATATTGTTTTTGTTTGGACTTTCACGGGATTTGGATTTTTGTTAGCGGTTAGGTGTATATAGTTTTGCTTGTAAGTTTTTATTGGATACTTCCTGTTACGATAGGCCGTAGTAAAAGACATTCCAAACGTGATATGTCTACTTCAAGTGAGTCGTCCTCTAGTGAGTCAGATTCTGAGAGGTACAGATTAAACTTAAACGGAAAACGGTCCTCTAAACCCTTTTACGGGGGTAAGTCAAAAAGATCTACCATCAGTTTACCAGAAAAAGAAAATCAGTCACCGGCGATTTTTAATGTACGTGGAATCGTTGACCGTTGCAACACTCCTCCTTTACCGACACAAACAATTGACATAATTCAACGGGATGCTATGGCAAGTACTTCTACACAATCGACCTCTTCCGCAGTTGGAAATTCTGTAGACGAACGTATTGAACGCCTTGAAAAGTTAGTTGAGCTGTTTGTTAAGCAAGGCCCACAAACAGAAGTAAGGCGTTTAGCAGTGAGAAGGGACTGTATCCCAGAGTTTCACCAGAAAATCAAAATTTTTCAGCCACAGTTTGGCTAGAGAAAATTGACCAGATAAAAAATATTAACAATTGGGATGATGTTACAACCATATATCAAGTACAAGCTCGATTAAGCGGGATGGCACGAAACTGGTACAATGGTTTACAGCAATACCCTAGTTCCTGGAATCAGTGGAAATTGCTAATTTCCACAACATTTCCGGATCATGTGGAATATGCCATGGCCCTGAGAAAGGTGATGGGACGCACTAAAGAAAGAGGAGAGACCATGACCAATTATTATTTTAACAAAATGGAATTATTGAGAATATGCAAACTAACTGGCAGAAATGCTGTATCATGCATCATTGATGGCATTACCGATGTCGGGACGCAGAATGGTGCTAGAGCAGGCCGTTACGTCACGCCAGAAGCTCTATATCAGGAATATTTATCAACGTTACGTGATGATAAATATTATAATATGGTAGAAAATGTTAGGAAAAATTCCAAGTATCAAGAGGGAAAATAATCGTGCACGTACCGATGTAAAAAGAGAGCCTTTTAGGAGGGCCGATGTGAAAAGCGTGCAGTGTTACAATTGCAAGTCAAGGGGACACTACCAGTCTGATTGTCCGAAACAAAGAGTGGTGTGTAAAAAGTGCAATCTATTGGGTCACGAAGCCAGTAACTCCAGGGTTCAAGTAAAAACAAAAAGCCGACCAGAAGCGGGTAAGTCCTCTATAAATATTATTTAAATACCTGAAATTCCAAATTTGAAAACTGCAAACACATGTTATTTTATTGATTGCGTTATTAATGGCTTCTCAATTAGAGGCTACGTCGATTCTGGTTGCGGAGCTGTAACAATTAAACAATCAGATGTAAATAGAATAGGTTTACCTCGCGAACCAACTGCGGCTTGGTTACGGGGTTTCGGTGGTGGTACTGTTTACGTAAATCAAAAAGTAAGTGCACAGCTAACAGTGGATTTAGCCTCTGTTAGAGTGGAAGCTTTGGTAGTATAGTCCAGTGCAACGATATATTAGAATGGTCACCCGTCACAACAGATTCCACTTGCCAAACAATGTCATCCACCTTCTATTTACATTGTTTGACAAGTAAAATGCTGGTGTTTTGACGGGTGACCATTCTAATATATCATTGCACTGGACTTTACCCGATAATGTACAAAACGTACCTGTGATTGTAGGGCAACCATTTATTAATCATAAAGATGTTACGGTAGTTATTCACGATTGTCAAGTTAGGTTATTTAATAATAATAATAATAATAATAATAATAAAATTGAGTTGCCAAATATTGAATTATTACCGCCACAAAAAGTAGATCTTTATGCTGCTGATACAACTGTCATCCCATCACATCATATGGGTCATATTCTTGTCATTAATAAAAAAATAAAGAAACATTTTCATTGATCTGCAGTATAGAAATATATCTAATCAACAACATGTTATACCTCGCTGTGTAACGAACTTTAATCAAGAATGTTACGTACCTATAGTAAATTGTTCAGATTCAGATATTTGTTACGAAAAGGATAGAGTTGTGGTTTGGGGTTATACTTGTCACGAAAAAGTTGAGAACTCTATTTCTATATTAGGTGCTCAAGTTACGGAATTCAAAGAGTTTACGATTCACGACGTACAGGCCCAAATCAATCCTAAACTAACGAATTCCGAAACAAATAGATAGTTAAATCTACTTAATGAATATGGTGACTGTTTTGCCACTAGTACGAGTGAAATCGGAAAAACAAACACAGCGGAAATGACAATTACATTAACTGATGACATACCGATTGTATATCGCCCCTATCGCATGGCTTTTAAAGAAAGGGAAGTGGTACGAGGGGTAGTTAATAACCTTATGGAGAATGGAATAGTTCGCGATTCATGTTCTCCATACGCCAGCCCCGTTCTGTTGGTTAGGAAAAAGAATGGTGAGCTACGCATGTGTCTTGACTATAGGGCGCTAAACCGCAAAATAGTAAAGGATAAACATCCTCTACCTAGGATAGATGATCTCCTGGACTCTCTTGAAGGCAACCGCCATTTCACAACTCTGGATTTGGCCTCTGGATATCACCAAATTCCATTAAGTGAGGAGTCTATCCCTAAAACTGCTTTTGTGACACCAGATGGACATTACGAGTTTCTAAAAATGCCATTCGGACTCGTAAATGCGCCTGCCGTGTCCCAGAGAACCATAAATCAAATACTGGGGCCACTACGATTCGATACTGCAATGGCATACATAGATGACTTGATAATATTCTCGAAGGTCTCGAAAAGCTCAAACACATACTTGGTGTTCTTAGACAAGCTGGTCTGACGCTCAGACTAAATAAATGCAATTTTCTTCAGGAAAATATTGAATATCTTAGCCACGAAGTATCGGAACTCGGTATACGTCCTGGTGTAGACAAGATTAAGGCGGTAGCTGAGTTTCCCAGACCAACTAATGTGCACGATGTTAGAAGGTTTCTAGGATTATGCAGCTACTTTAGAAAGTTTATGAAAGGATTTGCGTATATTGCTAGACCAATATCTGCCCTCACCAAGAAAAACGCAATCTTCGCTTGGGACTCCGAACAACAATCTGCTTTTGAAGAATTGAAAAAGAAGCTTACTGGGAGACCAACGCTAGCTATATATAACAGAGACTTAGAAAGTGAAGTACACTGCGATGCGAGTCAAATCGGATTAGGGGCTATTCTATTGCAAAAACAAATAGATGGGAACTTAAAACCAATCCAATACTTTAGCCGTGCGACCACAGAAGCTGAAAAAAATATCATTCATACGAGCTAGAGACATTGGCGTTGGTGGAGGCTCTCAAAAAGTTTAGAGTTTACCTTATTGGCAATCAGTTTAAAGTTGTGACAGATTGTAACTCACTGCGTCATACCTTGATGAAAAGAGACTTAGTGCCGCGCATTGCTAGATGGTGGCTTGGGATGCAGGAATTTGACTTCGATATTGAATATCGCTTCGGCACAAAAATGGCACATGTAAATGCGTTGAGTAGAGGACCAGTGCAAAATATCGAAAACTTCGACATTATGATTGTTAACGTATCTGAAGAGGACTGGATTTTATCAGCACAACTGCAGGATGAACTTTGTAAACGCATCATAGAGTCATTGTCAGGAAAAAGACCAGATAGGGAGAGTCAGGGAAATCAGAAAAGATACTGCCTTAAGGATAACCGGTTGTATAGAATTACACCTGCTGGCCCAAGATGGGTAGTACCAAAAGCATTTAGGCGTACTATTGTTACGACATACCATGATGGTGCTGGCCATTTTGCTCTCGACAAAACATTGGGAGCCATAAGTACCAGATACTGGTTTCCAGAAATGAGAAACTATGTTAAAAACTATATAAGATATTGTTTAGGCTGTCTCTATAATAAAATTCCATCCGGAAAACGACACGGAAGTCTAAATCCAATAGAAAAGCTTAGTGTGCCCATGGATACACTACACATCGACCATCTTGGACCCTTTGTTACGAGTATTAAGAAAAATGCTTATTTAATAGTTGTAGTGGACGTATTTACAAAGTTTGTTTTCATGAAGGCAGTACCTAATACGAAAACTTTACCAGTGACACGTTTCTTGGAATCCATCATTGAAATGTTTGGTGTACCAAGAAGATTAATTTGTAGCATCGACCAAAAGCTTTACGGGCTTTTGTGAGACGTTAGGTATTAAACGTGTTTTATGTGCAACAGCGACGCCTAGAGCTAACGGGCAAGTGGAGAGGATGAATCGCCCAATCCTGTCGGCCCTTACAGCTTCTATTGAAGATGAATCCCGTTGGGATGAATCAGTGAGTAAAGTGAAGTGGGGAATTAATTCGACGGTTAATTCCACGACCGGAAAATCACCTTACGAGGTTTTCTTTGGTTACCGCCCACGAAACGTGAACGACTCTTTTCTGGCTTCAGAAGTCATATGCGAAGAACGGCAAGACTTGGAAGCTATGCGTAAAGAGGTAGTAGAGGAGTAAAAAACTTGAACCTCGGTATAAAGGTCCTTTTGTTGTAACAAAAGTACTAGATAACGATAGATATGTAGTTGACGAAATACAAGGTTTCAAACGCTGCAGGACTGCTTATACGGGCATATGTCCTTCAGATAGAATGAAACCTTTTGTTACGACAGTTACTGATGATGATGACGATATCAGTAGCAACCATCAGTAGACGAAAAATGTGTTTCGTCTTCTGAATTTGTTTATATTAGAGGTAACTAATTAAGTTTATTTTTGTTTTTTTAGTGAATCTAGCTTCACGAGGTCGTGAAGTGTAGTCAGGAAGGCCGACTGTAATCTACGGAAAAGTACCGGGCCCAAAATGAGACCACATGGTGCTAAACCCTAGGCAACCCTAGGCTGGGACGTGATAAGAACACTAATGAGCCTTCGAACTATGGTGGGAATCTAGCCACATCTGTTATCCAACTGTTTGGACAAACTTTAGATCTAGTAGAATGTATTTTAAAAAGGAAAAGCCCGGTGGTCTGTAATATATATTTGTTGTGAGCAGTCATGTCTTATTTATAAAATTTTGGTCGTTTACATTATTTTCCTAAAAAAAAAGTAATTTATAAAAGTACAATGAGTACACCGTCATTTTCTATATTTCTGAAATAAGAGAGCTGCATGAGAATTATATAATATAATGATTACAATATTAATAACAAAAAACAATTCCACGTGTCATTTATTGCAGCATAATCTGTTCATGTTTATTAATATTAAAATATTCAGCATATTTTATATAATTTAATACGCATTTTTTAATTATTTAGGCGCGTTAATTTATTTATTTACTATTATGACATTCAGGGATTTAAAGTGGAAACAGTATATCCAATTTAACGTAATAATAATCTCTGAGCTCGTTTCTTCTTTTCAATATCCTACCTAACTTTGTTATGAATATTAAAAAACGATAAAAATAACGAGAAGACCTACATTTAAAAAAAAAAATACCTAATTTGAACCACCGTTTCGATAGTTATCTACTACCGTAATCAAGGTAATTAAAGCAAAATTAAATTAAATTAAAAATATAAACAATATATACTTATCTTGCAAATCTTCAGCTATAAATACCATCAAAACTCATTCCTAATTCGAAAATACTTTAAATACTTTTTTTATATGATTTCACGGTTTATTAATAGTTTGACAACCTATTTTTGGAATAAGTAAAAAAATATAATCAAATCTGTCGCTAGCTCTCGTACTATTAAATTAAATTATATTTTATATTGAGTATCAAACTTATTTAAAATTTGTTAAACTTCAGTTAATTGATAAAGTATTCCTATTGATGCATTATCACAAAATATATAAACATTTAATTTGTGAATTCGTCACCCAAAAACGTTCCTCTGGATCCGGCCCTGTTAATTGCACATAAAATAGTTCTTTATAACATTGACTTCAAGGAGTAAATCTTGAGTGAATCTTGTCTCCTCTAGGGAAGTAAATGCCTACAGAAATAATAATTTATGTTTCGAATTACAATATTAATAACAAAAAAAAATTCCTCGTGTATATAACATTTATTGCGGTACAATTTATTCATGTTTATTAAAATATTCAGCATATTTTATATAATTCAATACGCACTTTTTAATTTATTACACTTTGGGATTAAATCCAATTTAATATAATAATAAAGTCTCTATAAATATGTAAATCTACTGCACTATAGCACTTCCTTATAACACTAATTATGTCACTCTATAAAAGTTTAACAACGTATATATTAATTGTAAATTATGCATAAACCTGAGTGGCCTTCAGGAGAATATACAGGGGGTCCCAAGGATGAAAATTCCTTAACAATTTCAGTCATTTCATTAAGAAAAAAATAATAATCATTTCACGTCCTTCTGCAATATCCTCTGTATCTCGGCCAACGATTTCCCTTTAGTCTCAAACAGTTCAAAATAAATAAAAAAATATCCGATCAAGCAGAAGGCTGCAAAGAGCCAAAAGCCCCCCGCCATCCCCAAATTGGCCGAAATAATCGGGAAAATGAACGTAATCAATGAGGAAGTCAAAAAGGAGGTGGTGGAAGTCAATGCCGAAGCGATCCCCTTGACGTTGGCGGGAAAAATTTCCCCCATAACGGTCCAGGGCAACGGACCCAATCCGAAACTGAAAACCAACATGTAAACGATCAGACAGGTGATGGGCAGCCAGAAAACCGGCCCCATATCGTACCCACGCCCTTTAAAAAAGAAGTAGAGCCCCAAAACCGTCATGGACATGAAGCAAAAAATGCAACAAACCAAAAGCAACAACTTCCTGCCCATTTTCTCGACCATAAAAATACAGGCGGTATTCGAGGCGACTTGGACACACCCGGTGATAATGGTGCACACGTTAGGCGGAATATCTGTGCCGGCCGACTCGTAAATGCTCCCCATAAAAGACAGCAACGGATTAATCCCGGCAAACTGTTGCAGGGCAACCAAACCGAAAGAAATATATAACGCCTTACGCCCGCCTGGTGACGTAAACAACTCCTTCACCCCGGCGGTGTTCTTCCTCTCCTGCTCCACCCCATCTTTGATTTCTATCAGCTCGTTCCTCAGGGTCGTACCTCTTTGTCTGAGCTTGCGTAGCGACCTCTCTGCCCCGGCATAATCTCCCTGCACTGTTAAATAATACGGGGATTCCGGCATGAAAATCGAGAACACCAACATGAAGATCAGAAGTGGGACTCCGCAAGTGAGACTGTAGATCGGCAACGAGAGCAACGGTCCTATGGAAAAAGGATAGATGATGCCCAAGGTGATGAGGACGCCCATCGCGCTCCCGTATTTCCCTCTGTTGTGCGCCTGGCTGATTTCACCCACGTACATCGGGACTACTGCGAATGCTCCTCCTGCGCCCAGTCCGATAAGAAATCTGGAATTTTAAAGAGAGTATTTGTATGTAAAGTGATTAAATTTAGAAACAAGAAAATTGCTTTATTTGAAAATTCAAATTCAAGAAATTCTTTATTTTAAATTGTATTTATTTATTTATTTACGCCATTCAACAGAAATACATCCAATTACTGAATGGGAAAAAAAAACATTTACAATCAATAACAATAAGGAAATGCTTAAAAAGAAAAACAATGAGAAAAGTAAAGAAAAAAAAAACAAGTTTTACTGAGAATAGTGTACTTTTTTGATATCTACTATGCTACAGTTAAATAAGTCACATTGACCCTGAACAGAATTATATGTGTTACAGGCTCTGCGTAGTGGAGAATATTTGTTAATGTTAGTCCTTGGTCTAGGTAGGTAAAATGTTTGTGAGTTTCTGGCTGATATGCGAGGTATGTGAAAGTTCAGTTCTTGTAATAATTCTGGCAAGTCGATTAAGTTGTTCACTAATTTATATAGAAACTGCAAATCAGCAGATTTTCTTCTATCTTCTAAAGAATCAAAGAAAAATCTTTCCAGTAACCGTGCATGTGGAAAACCGATTTCTGGGTACACTCCATCGCATTTATAGCAAAGAAATGTTAGAAATTTTCTCTGTATACCCTCAATCTCATTTATATGGTTTTGGTAATAGGGGGACCAAACTTGAGAAGCATACTCAAGTATGGATCTGACATATGAGAAGAATAAGATTTTTAGGCTGAGGATATTATTAAAATTATGAGAGTTACGTATTACAAAACCTAGCATTCTGTAGCTACGTTTGACAATATCTGTAATATGTGGCTGAAAAGAAAGAGAGCTATCAAATGTTACACCTAAGTCATTCAAAACTGTTGATCTAGGGACTGTGACATTGTCTATGGTATAGTCATAAATAATTATTTTTTTCTTTAAACTGAAAGAAACAACATTACATTTAGCAGCATTTAGAGGCAGGTTATTATTTTTACACCATGCATTAAGTTTGTTTAAGTCACTTTGAAGTAAAATACAGTCCAAAATGCTGTTAATTCTATAAAAAACTTTATTATCGTCCGCGTATAATAGACTATTTACAGAAAGTTCATCAGATATTTTATTAATAAATGAGTTGAAAAAAAGCGGTCCCAAAACTGAGCCCTGTGGGACTCCAGAAGCGGCAACAATCTTTGCCGAGCTTCGACCATAGCACTCTACGTACTGGGGGCGGTCACTCAAGTAGGATCTAAAAAGATTCGTTAGGGCGGAAGAAAATCCATAAATTCGATCGAAGTTGTTAACGAGAATGCCATGGTCGAGTCGGTCAAAGGCCTTAGAAAAGTCCGTATATATGACGTCGACTTGAGAGTTGTTATTTATTGATTCAGTTATAAATTCAGTAAGAGAAACTAGATTTGTTGTGGTAGACCTGCCCTTCATAAAACCGTGTTGTCTACTGTCAATCAGATGTTTCATTGATGGATATAAAGCAGTATGCAGATTGTATGTATTAGAGTATAAGGCGGTAATAGTTGTTTTATTCTCACTTGAATGACGATAAATACGATGAAAGCGTGTCGACGAAAAGACCGATAGACCGAGGCCAGTTAACTGGAGGACAGTTGGTAAAAAAACTACTTTCCCTCATTACTTACTAGAGATGGCAATATATGATGACAAAATATTTTAATAGAATAATAATAATAATAATAATAATAATAATAATAATAATAATAAAAATAACGATTTCTGTAGGTATAAGACCGTTACTACAACGTGCTTTTGCCGAAATACACCCGTACTCGCACACTTATCTGACCTTTGGTGTCAGCTCAGCTATTCGATCAAAAGCGAGTAATAATCAATAATCGCCTATCAAGGGAGCTGCTGGAAGCACTTAAGAACGAGGCCTTCCATCCTATTGAGCCTCGAGAAGATCATAATATTCAAGCAGCAATACCAGCAGGAGCCGCGCAGCCAGATCCAGATACTCCACCATCACCGGATCGAATAGTACAAAACCAAGACTCAGTTGGAGAAGGTAAGGAGTTATTTCATTGGGGCTTTGATAGAATTTTCAGGTATGGACCCTACAAAGCGACCAGTTATTCCTAAGCAAAAATGCAGCAGGCAACTTGCTATCTAAACTTATTATATACGGCAATCCTTCCACAATATCTGGAAGAACATAACACCTTAAACGAGCTGCATACTGCTCTGTATGCAGCGGCTGTAACCGCTATCAGAATGAATAAATCGGTCGTTCGAAACCACACGGATACAAACTACACAATAGAACATCCAACCTTGGAAAAGGCGATTAAACAACAATATAACCAAACCTAGAAAAGATATTGGCCAACTCACCGCCTACATTCAAGGACAAAGAAACAGTAAGTTAACCAAGCAAGTCGAGAGTGTCATGCGGCAAAACAAAACCCATGCCACATATAACCCTCCCAATATAGCAGAGGTTTTAGACACTCTCAAACAAAAACTAAGCGTTGCTGCACAACGACTTCGAAGATATAAAGAATCTTACCCTAGGAAAACATCCAATAGGCTGTTTCAGAACAACGAGAAACAGTTTTATCGAAGGCTTAGAAATGTCAACAATAACGACAGCGGTAAACCACTATCTAAACGACAAGTCAGTGAGTTTTGGGAGTCGATCTGGTCCGTACCTACAACTTATAATGTCGAAGCACCCTGGATACAAAAAGAGATTGATAGAATGGAAGAACTAAGACCAATGGACGAGCCGATAATATCTCCTGAGCTGTTGAGGCAGATAGTGGAGAATTCCTTCAACTTGAAAGCAGCTGGTAACGACCGAATTCGTAACTTTTGGTACAAACGGTTTAAATGCACTCATACACATTTAGCTCGTCATTTCAACAGATTTTTGCAGGAACCAACCACAATACCAACTTACATTGGGCAAGGACTGACATATTTGCTGCCAAAAGTTAACGATACAGATCACCTGCTTGCCTACAATCTATAAACTGCTTACAGCATGCATTGCAAAAATAATTTATAAGCACTGCGAAGACCATGGAATTATCGCTTTAGAACAAAAGGGTTGCATTAAGAGGTCTTAAGGATGTAAAGAACAGTTACTTATAGACACTGTAATTATGGAACAAGCAATACAAAAGCAGAGAAACTTATACACCGCCTTTATAGATTACCGTAAGGCTTTGGATACCGTTCCACACACTTGGATGCTTAAGGTCCTTGAAATTTATAAGGTCGCTTCACCGCTTATCAATTTATTAAAACATATGATGGACCACACAGTTGAATCTTAACTGCAGAAATGAAACTTTAGCGATTGAGCTTATTAAAATACAACAAGGCCTTTTCCAGGGAGATTCCCTGAGTCCCCTCTAGTTTTGTCTGGCTCTGAATCCCCTCTCCCATATGCTTAATCAAAGTCAACATGGATTTACCGTTAAAGATAACCGGGAAACCCTATATAATAATGCACATCTAATGTACATGGATGATATCAAAGTCTATGCTAGGACATCAACGCATGTCAACTCATTGCTGCGAATAATTGAAATATTTTCCCGCGACATTAAAATGAGCTTTGGTATCGATAAATGCAAAACTTAAACAGTTAAGGTAAACACAACACCAACAACTTTGAATTACAAGATGGTAGTCTCATTCGGGCTATGGAAGATGGGGAAACTTATAAGTACTTGGGCGTACATCAGTCAGCCCATATAGAGCACAAGAAAATGAAGCAGAACCTCCAAAAGGAATATATCAATCGTCTTAAGCAAATTTTAAAAACTAATCTGAATGGTAAGAACATGATTAAAGCACTGTCTTAACGTATTCTTTTGGAGTCATTAGGTGGACAAAGACTGATATAGAGGAGATTGAGAGGAAGGCCAGAACAACACTCACGACGTTTCGAGCACACCACCCTCAGTCAGCCATCGAAAGACCTACTCTTCCCAGATCCAAGGGCGGCAGACTGATATTTCTTTTCTCTTCAAAAAACAAGTAGCAGACCTTCAGAAATACTTCCTCACTATGAGGGAAACCTCTTCTTTTCATAGAGCGCAGTGGTGCTAGCGGATAACGGATATACACCCTTGAATCTCCGTGCAGGTATAACAGAACACATTACTGTAACAAGATCAGAGCATTAAAGTTAACACATGGAAGTAGAAGGTAATACACGGAAAGCATCCTCACGAACTTCATGCCGAACATGTCGATTATGAAACGTCGAACTACTGGTTGACTCGTGGAGATCTATTTCCTGAAACTTAAGGCTATACGAGACAAGACCAAGTGATTGCTACAAGAAATTACCTTAAGTACATTACTAAAGATGAGAAAGTAATCGACGATCGACGTAGAAAATGCCTGCGCATACCGGAGACAATTCAACATATAACATCAGGATGCACATCTCGATCAGCTGCCGAATATCTGCACCGACATAGCTGTGTGGCAAAAATTATTCATCAAGAACTGGCAAAACTTTATCATCTAATTGGCGAAACTTGCCCCTATTACCAGTACAAACCAGAAACTGTACTTAAAAATCACGACTTTCGCCTCTACTGGGACAAAACTGTTTTGACCGATAGGACGCTGACTTCAAACAGACCAGATATAACCTTAATAAACAAAGCCTAAAAGAAAACCTTTCTAATTGACATGCCAAATACCAATAATGTCCTAGAAACGACACACACTAAACTTGCTAAATACGCAGATCTAGCTCACGAGATAAAACAACAATGGAGGCACGATAATGTATATATACTCCCTGTAGTAATTTCATCTACTGGAATTGTCCCTTTAACACTGTCCAAAAACCTTAACGCATTGGGTCTTTCCTCCTGGATGATTGTCACTATACAGAAATCTGTTATACTGAATACATGCAACATTTAACAAGACGTTTATTAGTTACCCAAAAAAAAAGTTACAATAATACTATTCATAGTAAATAAATACAGTCAGGCAACTAAAAGGCCTCTTAATCAGATTCCAGGAATCTTCTATAATTGAGGACACCTGGATTCTGCTATTAATGGGACAAGTGTATCTCGATTTTCTCCAATTGGAATTAATTCCAGCATTACTAGCTTTATTTCCAAATCCATTGGACCCAGACTATCCTGACGAAGAACTAATTTTCCAGCAAGATGGCGCTCCTCCGCACTATGCTGCCACTGTGCGTACATTTTTGGATGAAACCTTTCCCAATCGGTGGATAGAAAGGAGAGGACCCATCGAATGGCCTGCTAGGTCGCCTGACCTAACACCAATGGACTTTTTTTGTGGGGATACCTCAAGTCGAAGGAATCTATAGGACTTGAAAGAGAGAATTCGCAGAGAAGTGCGCGCCATAACAAACTCCGGAAATGATTGAAAATGTGCAACGAGACTTTATTGATCGCCTTGGATATTGTCAAGCCGTGAATGGCAACCATTTTGAACATTTAACTTAATTTTTGTTTTTTTTTTATTTGTTACATGAATCGTCTTTTTTTCGATAACTGTTGACTTTAGGTATAGGACATGATGCATGAAACATATACGTAGAATTCCACGCGAAATCCAAAGATGAAATAAAAAAAGGTGCTTTCATTTGAAAAAATTAAGTTGATGGTCGTAATTTATTTTTGAGCAATTTTGAGCCCCTGAATTTTAAATGAGTTTAGACATGAATTTAGAGCCCTTCCAGTGAATATCCATGAAATGTCCAAATACATTACAAACTATCCGGTAACCTATATGGATATCCGGTAAATATACCAATTTCGACATGACTAAAGATATCGTATGTTAACCAAGGGATCTGCATACATAAATACGTCATTTAACATTTAAATTTATTTATAAATGATTTATGAATAAGTTAATTATCAAACCAAACCGCAAAAAAAATCACATATGTCAACAAGTATCTAACGTCACGGATGTTTGAGATAAAGGTTTTATGAACTACTTACAATCCAGAGAATATCGACCACAGGGTCGATTTTTGCTATTTTTAAAAAATTTGCCCACTGTATACATTCAATACAAAATATGAAATCTATGCACCGTTTATTACTTCTGAGCAAAAACCATATCGCTAAATATCCAGGATTGGAATATATTAGGTATCAAAACATGATGTCCAAAAGGATTTACATGAGTGAGTCATTTGTAGTATCTACTAGATATCCAGTGGATATTTGCTGTCCATACATAGATATCCATTGGACACTCCTTTTATCCAAAAACTGATATTCAATGGATATCTATGCGATAGATTTGTGCTCTCTGGGAAGACTGTATAACATACTCCCAAATGATAAACGAATGATCGAAAGTTCTGATTCTTTCAATTGCAAAACCAAAAACTGGATATTTTTAAAGGGTAGAGTAATTTTTAATGACTTACACATTTGCTTTTTACCTCCCAAATTTTTTACATGCTTTCCCTCATAACGTACTCTATAGCAAACTAAGTTTAGTTTTTTAAGAGTCATGGATATAATGATCCAATTGAGAGATTTATTGATGTGCAGACCAGAAAGTGTTTCTTATATTTATTTCTTCATTAAGAACAATTAAGTTAGTGGGTTTCTGTACTTTTGATAACTTTGTTCGAAACATTAATATTGTAACGACCCAGCTGATTCTTCATCATTCTATAATGACATAAGTGTTACACCGCACGACGTCTCGAAGGTAAGCGGGAATTTTCTGGAACAGCGTTCTGCCGAGTATAACAGTGCGGCTCTTAATTGTCCCCTCCCCCTTCAATCTTTTGAATGCGTTTATATAAAAAGTTGACAGTTGGCACACATTATTAGCAACCTAAATACTACTTTTTGGTCCCTAGCTCATTTTGCAAAACTTATAGCGGCGGGACGCCATTTTAAAAATCGTTAACTTTTAGACAGTAACATAATCTATTGGAGAACTCGTCACGAACATTTTGAAAAGCGGCAACATCAATTATTTTTTGACGTAGATCGAAGATAGATTCTGGCTCGGTGACGTAGACTTTTTGTTTCAAGTAGCCCCATAAAAAAAGTCCAGAGGTGTAAGATCGGGCGACCTGGCTGGCCACTCGGTACGCTTTCGACAACCAATCAACCGATTAAGGTAAGTATTATCCAAATATTCTCTAACATTTCTGCTAAGGTAAGGCGGTACCCCATCTTGTTGAAAAACTGTTTCCAACTGAAATTCACGGGGATTGTCTTCAATAATCTCAAGGATCAGTGGTTCTACTTCATTTTCTAACATGTTTAAGTAAAGGTTTGTACACATTTATTTTTTCTGGGTATTGTGTGTATTTCACAAAATAAATGGGGATTTACGTCGTTCTAATAATATTACGATACAAAAAAAAGTTCATTTACCATTGAAAACAAATGTTCTTCACATAAGCAGGCTCGGTTCCTATTCTCTAGGTCATTACTTCGCAGAAATCCATACGTCGATCAGGATCATCTTCTGTCAACTGATGAACCATTTGAATTATATACGGATAAAATTTATGTTTTTTAAGAACCCTTTTCACAGTGGCAAAAGATATATAGACTTTGTGGATCTCTTACCCCGACTGCTTTAATATCCACCTCATATATATTACGATTTGAAAATGAAAATAATTTCAATTTTTTTAGCAAGGGCACGTGGATCTGGAAATTGCACTGAACGAAATATTAAAAAATATTGTCTCCTTTGGGTGTTATTCGCTTTTAAAGTTATTGGTAAACCAAATCAGTTTTTGTGTGGAACAGTAACTTTTGTGATAATAATGTGACATTGACATACAAATTCTACAAACAACAACACATCTATAAACAAATTACACCTGAACAGGTGTAGTAAAGAAAATAAAAATAAATAACAATGCGAAAAATAAAATTTTGAAAGGCTGCCATTTTGCTATAGGTAATTGCTATATACGCCATTTTGAAGTCTTGCAAAATGTGCTAAGGACCAAAAAGTAGTATTTAGATTGATAATGATGTGTGTCAAATTTCAAATTTTTATATAAACGCATTCAAACGATAAGAGGCAGGGGGACAATTAAGAGCCACACTCTATAAGGAGCCGCAACGCTGATAGTTGTCTTGTTGACTTACTTCAGCAAAAATAGTTATAAATAAATACAGCGAAAATAAATACTTCTAATAATTGAAATTGTTCTAATTCACATCTAAAGAACAGGAAAAACGCTACATTATGTTGGTCTGTTCTTTATTCAGGATGAGATTCAGTTTATTTTATGTGAACTAACTATTTGCCTTTAACAATAGTGTCTCCTTTTCTTACATCTTTGAAGTTGTAAGAAACCCCCCCCCCCCCCCTATTGTTAAATTTGTGTCATCTGCATGATATATTCTGTTTGACCATCTGCTATGCAGTAAAGATCACTAACAAAAGTTATGAATAAAATAGGATCCAATACAGCCATAGTAACCTATAAAAATCTTACCTAGCAAAGTAATAAAGCTCAATCTGCTTGGCCACAGCCAAAATAATAAACCCGAGTAGCATAGGTAGAGAGAGGGCCAGCAACGCCTTTTTCCTCCCTAACTTATCGGCACAATATCCGGCCGCTATGGGCCCTATGGCAGACCCTAAGGGAGTAAACGAGGCGATCCAGGCCTCCTCGGTGGTGGTAACGGGGCGGTCGAAAGGGTTTTCTGAACCGCGTAGTCTCGGGATAACCGGTGAGGTCCAGGACATGGCCAGCCCGGCGGTGTATAAGGGTACATCCGCTATAAAATGCATAAATTCATGTTTAGTCAAGGTTTTATTGAAATTAGTCTATTTTTTTTTTAAATTATATGTGGCAATTGGTAATAGGGTTGCATCATTTAAGTTGCGTTGTGCAATAATTTACGTAAATAACATAAGCCAAGAATGTACTGTTAGTTACTGTGTAGTACTTTATTGGGAGGTCCTAAGAATTTTTTTTTATGTATGGTCTTAGTGTGTTGGTGGAAGTCTGATAGGGGGCAGTGGACACTACAGTGCTAATGTTTAAAAAAGTCTTTGAGATACAAAAATTTCTTTAAATGCTACTGCTTTATTTCAATAAAAAAATCGCCATATGCTGTATACTTTGCATCTTCGTTAATTTGCCAAAAGCCTTTGATACAGTATGCTATTCTGAGTTCTTAAGAAAACTAGAAATATGGCATTAGAGGAATATGCCTGAATTTACTTAAGAGTTGCCAAATTTATAGACAACAAGCTGTTCAAAAAAATAAAATAACAAGCTCGATGCAAACAGTTTTCCCCAGGGTACAGTACTGGGCCCGCTACTATTTATTGTTTGTATGGAGCACGTCTTCGATTTAAAAATACTTAGGCAGTTTTGCTGATGATACCTTTATGTTTGTAAAGAGTAATTTAGGGAATGAAACAGAAAGGAAGATAAAATGGGAATTTTCCATAGTTAAGAAGTGCTTCGATTTTAATGACTTAACATGGAAGAGACTCTTCATTATTTTTTCATGTTATAAGTCGGGAACTCCAGATATTAATAATCTAAGTATATCTGATTCATAGGAATCATAATTGACGAGCATTCAAGATAGAATATTTACATTCAAATAAATTAAGGTACCTGATAACTATATTTAAGTGTCTTAGAAACTACCCTACACGACTTAAAGATTCTTTATCAAGCACTATTTAAGTCATATTTAACCTATGGACTGTGTGGGTGGGGTGGTGTAAATGGATATAACGTTTCTTAGCTAAATTCCTTATAAAAATAAACAATAAAAGTAATGTAGTAATCAATAAAAATATGACATATTTGACAGAAAAACTACTTAAACACGTTAATTACATGCCCGAAAAAGACATTTGTATCGACGAAAGTAGCGTCCCGTTTCGAGGACGCATTTATTTTAGACAATATATACCCAATAAGCGACACCGCTACGATATAAAGCTTTTCAAGTTGTGTGTATTTGGAGGATACACCTGGGATTTCAAAGTATATACCGGCAGAGAAAAATCAAGTGAATTTGCAGTTTCTGAAAAGGTAGTCATGAAATTGATGGAAGGTCTTTTGGACAGTGGCCGCACACTTTACACTGACAACTGGTACACGAGCATATCATTAGCATGGAATTGTAGCTCGGCAAGATAATGAAAAAACTGTAGTCCTGAAGTGGAAGGATAAGAGAGACGTTATCATGCTAAGCCCCAAACACGATGACTCTACCGTTACTTTAGCAAAGAAAGGAAAGTTAAACCGAAAGTAATTGTTGACTATAATCAGGGCAATGCCTGTATCGACTTGTCGGATCAAATGTCAGCATATGCGCCTTTTCTAAGGCGAACTTCAAAATGGTACAAACGCCTAGTGTTTTATCTCATTACTGCTACAACAATAGTAAACGCGTTACATCTTTACAATAAAATAAACAAGAAAAAAATCAGCATCACCACTTTCAAAGAAGAGGTAGTTTCAGGTCTCAGTGGGTGGTGTGTAATTTGCTGACCAAGAATAAAAGCGTGCTACCAAAGCTATTTACAGACAGAAACTGTTCAAACTTAATATCTAATAGCAGTATATGTATGACAGCCTGCTACCAAAAAATAATTGAAATAGTACCCCTCTAAGGGGTAGTTTGTATTTGTCAATATCTAATAAAAACGTGCTAAAGTCCAGTGCAACGATATATTAGAATGGTCAACCCGTCAAAACACCAGCATTTTACTTCTCAAACAATGTAAATAGAAGGTGGATGACATTGTTTGGCAGGTGGAATGCTGGTGTTTTGACAGGTGACCATTCTAATATATCGTTGCACTGGACTTTAGCACGTTTTTATTAGACATTGACAAATACAAACTACCCCTTAGAGGGGTGCTACTTCAATTATTTTTTGGTAGCAAGTACTTATATGTATAGTAACATCAGTTATCGATTTTGAATAGTTTCCGGCGGTAAATAGCTTTGGTAGCACGTTTTCATTAGACATTTACAAATACAAACTACCCCTTAGAGGGGTGCTATTTCGATTATTTTTTGGTAGCAAATACTTATATGTATAGTAACTTCAGTTATTGATTTCGCATAGTTTTTGATGATAAATAGCTTTGGTAGCACATTTTGATTTTTGGTCAGCAAATTATTTTTACCCGTCTCAGTGAAAACGACGAAAAACTTAATACTGTTTCTCGTCCTTCCACGTCAAGAACGCAACGCTGCACGTTGAAGGAAGTGGAAGGCCAAAAACGAGTTACTCGAAAGAGATGCACTAAATGCTACATGTCAACGGCTCACAATGCTGCATACGCCCGAAAAAATTCGAAAAAGGTCAATACAATTTGTGTACTGTGTAATATTCCCCTTTGTATTACTTGCTTCGAAAAACATTTGGCTTAAAACTTTAGTGTCAGCAGTTTCTTTGTGGCAGTGTGTATTTCGTCAAACGTTAGGTCGTTTTAATAAGTTTTATTATATTTAGGTTAGTCATTTTTATGGTATTTTAAGTTTTGGTTACATAAGAAAACGACTGTTTTTTTTTGACAATTTATTTTTAAGTTTTAAGAGTATTTTTTCTGTTTTAAGGTAATATAACATGGTATATTAACTCAAATGTTGTTTTTTTTTACTCTTATAAACTAAAAACCTAAACTATCCAAACTGCCCAACCCAATATATTTTTTGACTCATCCTGGGACCAGATCGTCGTTTGGTATAGGCAGAATCAATGTAATCCATGCTCATGGGTGAGCACGCGGTCCCTGAATAAGCGATGCGATGTGCCCACCGGTGGGCATGTGGTCCCAGAAAGCAAACTCGAAATGCCCACCGGTGGGCACGCGGAGCTCAATGTGTTAAAGAATCAGGTCTTTTAAATATATAGGACAATTATTTTGTCAAAAAATGGCTACTAAAATATTTTAAAGAAAAGGAAAGATCAAATACTACCAATATCCACACAGGACCAAAAATAAGGTTTTAAAAAAATGTGTAATACCGAGATCACATTCGAACTAATAATATAAACTAATAATCACTAGCACCTAAGTTATACAGGGTGGTCCGGTTCAAATATCATTAACTTTAATAAATTAATTAAAAACATAGTAAAACTTACATGATATTATCACAAAATGTCCATAAAAAGGTTAAAAAACGGCACACACATAACATACATCAATCTAAACACACCGTATTTAAATACAATAACGGATTTGGGGTTTTAAAAAAATTCCATTTGGGTACTACATTATACACGGATATTTAATGCTATTACGAATAGAGACATCTAGGATTAAACGCAGAACATTTTAAAAAACAGTAAATTCACAGGAATGTGGTAAACTAAACTACTTAAATAAATTTAAGTAGTCTGTATTAAATGAATGACCTGCTTCTCTTAAGTGCAATTCAAAAGCGGCCAAAAAGATCTTTTAGCATTAGGGGACTTCTGAGAATTTAAATGTTCTTTAATTCTTAATTTGAAATTTCTGCCTCAACAAGGCCCTTCAAAGTCTTTTAATCTTGAACAAAGACTTCTTATATTTAAAAGGACTTATACAATGTTTATATTGTTGTCTATGGACCTAAGTAAATTACCTATTCTTAAAGAAATCGGACCAATAAAGTAAATTTTTACATATTTCGGAGTTTGGTAAGGATAGATGGTCTGATCAAGGGGCTCACTAGAGAGGGACTGAAATAATATTTTATTAAACTTTTTTCTAATCAAATTATCTATTTAAGACTTTTTGTATCCATTGTTAATTGCAATCTGATAGATAGTGTTTTGTTCTTTTAAGAATTCCGAAGGTGAAAGAGGAATCGAAGGTGTCTATGAATTAATGACACTAATTTGATTTGACTTTTGACTAATTAATTGAATTAATTAACACTCTATTTCCACGGTAAATTGAATTTTCGGATTTAAAGAGATGAGAAAAACGTGAAGTTCCTGCAATTCCGCTTTGGAGCCTGTCTAAATATATCATCCACAAACCTTCTCCATATTAAAATCTTGTTGATAAGATTGTCTTGTGTGTTAAATCGTTTTTCTTTAAAATCTGACATAGGGGAGACAAACCAGAACCTACTGGTAAACCATCCAACATTCTATAATATCTATCATTAAATCTAAATTAAGGCACGCACGCAACAAAGAAATAATTCCTGTTTTAGTTCTGGGTGTTAAATTTTGATGTTTATATAAGCCATTTTCTATTATAGCTATTAGTTCGTTTCTGGGTATGCTGGGAAAAAGATTTAAAAATCTAGAAAAAGAACTATGTCAACGGAAACAAGAAGATGTCTAGCAAAGAAATTGTTTTAAGATCGTCAATTATTTTATAAGTGTTTTTAATGCTAAATTTACTAGAAAACGACAATACATTTTTAGGCAATCTTTTAGCCAAATAGCTAAATAATAGGACACTGAGTTTATAAAACTAACAACTAGTCTAATTGGAAAGTTATTTTTGTGAATTTTTACCATACCATATAATAAAGGAGTTTTTGAATTCATGGGAATTACAGGTTTATTTTCTATTAATTCTTGAAAGGTATTGCTTTCAGAAATTAATAGTTTTTTCAGATTGGTAGTAAGTATATGCCGTATTAAGATCTTTACTTAACTCCTCAAAATGTTTGCTACATGAAATAAAATCTAATACTTTATTTTAATAATCCCTTTTATCTAGAATAACCAAACAATTGCCCTTATCTGCTTTTCCCAAAACTAAATCACGAGTTTTAATCTTTCGTTTAATTGAGACAAGTGTTTTTGAATCTTTGTTGCAATTTATTGCGTGAGTTACCTCTATGGAAAGCCCTTAGCTCAGCATATCATATTGCATGTTTATATATTATTTGCTCACCCATTGTTTAAGCAGTCAGTTGAATACTTTAGAAGTAGTTTAAGCTCTAATGTAATATTATTTGAAAAATAAATTTTTTTAAAAAGGAAAATCTTCGAGCTAGTGAGTTAATTGGCGCAGTCGGGTCAGATTTCTGGAAATCAATCGAATCGCCGATCGATTTTTTCGTTTAACGAATTAACTGGAAAGAACATGTTGTGCAAACAATGTTGTGAAGTTGACTTTTTCGTGAAACGCAAAGTGGATTTTTTCGAAAATCAAAAGATCCCAATGTATCGTAGAACTGTGTATTACATATTGTTCGACTAAACATCGGGGGATAGGACGAACATTGCCTGTCTTCGCAAGGATAAGGAGTTGGAAGGGACTGCATTGCCTAACCAGAGCCTCACCCTTAGAGTTATGCCGAAGATTGGACTTTCTTTCTTTGTGTCTGACGTCGAAGACATAATTGATGTTTTTAACAAATTAAGAATAAAACCCTCAGCTGACTCTGTTTCGCAAATTACGGAAGCATCTAATTTAGAATCTAATTTAGAATCAAGTAGTAGTAATTCTAATAATAATTTTAATTCTATAATTACAAATAATGTAGAAATGGCACAATTTAAACTAGAATACTTAAATTGCATTCCCGTTTTTGACGGAAATCCAAATGATTTAAATCGTTATTTAACAACATGCCAATCACTTATTGATAGTTTTTATGATAGAACAAATGCTGCTAATTTTCAAAATGTATATATTTTAAATTCTTTAATAAGTAAGTTAACAGGGCAAGCTAAGTTAGTCATAAATATTCAAAATGTTAGTACATGGGATGAGTTAAAAGAGACCTTAAGAAGAAATTTTGCGGACCAAAGGGACGAAGTTTGTTTAAACAGGGATTTGGTTATGATGAAACAATTAAATCACGAAAAGCCAAGTCAATATTACGATCGTATTTTACATATTTTGAATTTGTTGTGTTCATACGTAGATTTACATGAAACCACAGATGTTGCAAAAATTTTAAAAAGATCTCTTTATAACGACCTTGCTTTAAAAACTTTCTTATCAGATTTAAAAGAACCACTAGGTGCAACAATTAGATGCATGAGACCTGAAAATCTTATGCAAGCTCTACAGTTTGTCACTCAAGAGCATAATATTCATTACTTGCAAGAAAATATCCCAAAACATTTGTTAAATATGCCAAAAAATCAAAATAACATAAGGCATAAGGTACCTAATCAATATTATCAAAATAACAGAAATCAAAATAGACAATACCATAATAATTTTTATTCTCAACCATTTAGAAATAATTTTCGACCAACTTTTCCCTCTCAACCAGTGGCTATTAGGCCAAACCCTAATAGACCACCACAAAAGTTTTTTACAAACTTACAAGTATTTGGCAACACTTAACCACCAACAAATGTATTTAGGCCAAACCAAATAAAACATTTACCACCAGCAACCCCTATGTCTGAAATAGAATCCTCAAAATTTAAACCATTAACAAATACATCCAATAATTATAATCCTCCAAAATTTGCTTTTGAAGAATTATATAATACGGAAACTGAAAATAATATTGATGATTCGACACATTCTCAATATTATTACCCTCAAGAACAGAATTGTACAAATGTACCCTATAATTATTATTGTGACTACGATAATACCGAAAACTCTTTTGCTCAATATGGTTCTGAACAAAGTAACGAAGGAATTGAGGAACCCTGTGAAAATGAAAATTTTCAGGAAACTTCTTAAACGAACACCAAAATGTGATACATGAACCTGAGTTTCCAGAAACCAAAATAAAAATTTTAATTGATTCAGGTTCAACAAAATCGTTTATTGACCCTCACATTGCAGAAAAATTTTAATTTCACGAATAAGCTTAAACATAGAATTCGGACATCAGATGAAATACCAGTTTATACCAAATCATACCGTTATCCTCAAGTACACAAAGCCGAATTTGCAAAACAAATCGATAAAATGTTGCAACAAAAAATTATTCGACCAAGTAACTCTCCATAGAGTTCACCAATTTGGGTTGTCCCCAAAAAGCAAGATGCATTGGGCACTCAAAAATGACGAGTCGTTATCGACTTTAGAGGACTAAATGCTAAAACTTTAGGTGACAAATACCCGTCGCCTGATATAACCGATCTATTGGACAAACTTGGCAAATGTCATTATTTTACCACATTAGATCTGGCAAGTGGATTTCATCAGATCCAGATGCATGAAGATGATATCGAAAAAACAGCATTCAATACAGAGCATGGACACTACGAATTTTTGCGTATGCCTTTTGGCTTAAAGAACGCGCCAGCGACGTTCCAGCGTGTAATGGACAATATTTTACAAGGTATCCAGAATGAAAAATGTCTAGTCTATATTTTCCACGTCGTTACAAGAACACCTAGAACGATTAAGATGTGTATTTCAAAGACTTCGAGAATCTAACTTCAAAATACAATTAGATAAGTCCGAATTTTTACGAAAGGAAGTCGCCTATCTTGGCCACGTTGTAACAGCAGACGGTGTCAAACCAAACCCGGACAAAATTCAAGCAATTAAGAAATATCCAATACCGAAGTCGACAAAAGAAATCAAAGGATTTTTGGGATTATTGGGCTATTATAGAAGATTTATTAAGGACTTTGCCCGTATAACAAAACCACTGACTAAATGTTTAAAGAAAGGTGCGAACATCGAACATACCCAAGAATTTGTAGAATGTTTTCATTTATGTAAAAATCTTTTGGTAAATGAACCTATCTTACAGTATCCAGATTTTACAAAAACATTTAATCTCACTACGGATGCTAGTAATGTAGCCCTTGGAGCAGTGCTATCACAAGGACCAATAGGTCATGATTTACCAATAGCGTATGCATCAAGAACTCTCAATGATTCGGAAAGGAATTATTCGACAGTTCAGAGAAGGAGCTTTTGGCCTTAGTATGGGCAACGAAACATTTCCGCCCTTATATCTTTGGAAGGAAAATTCATTTAATCACTGATCATAAGCCCTTACAGTGGTTATTTTCGTTAAAAGACCCTAGTTCCAAATTAATGCGATGGCGTATTAAACTTGATGAATATGACTATAATGTAATTTACAAAAAAGGTACACTAAACACAAATGCGGACGCCCTTTCAAGAATAGAGATACATACTAAAGAAACAAACAGTTTTGATCTTAAAGATTATATCGAACGGTTTAATAGAGAATTACAGCAAGGACAAGGACCTTCACGAGAAGAAGAAGATTTAGATCAAATTTCCACCATGGTTCAACCAGATGATGACGTCACGCATCAAGTCATTGACCCAGTCACAACTCCAACAGCTGATAAACAACCATCTGATGATGACGACATGACCGTTCATACGAATCAAAGTGAAGACCCTATTGTTGGAATACCAATCCATAATATCCCAGTCAATTAAGGTGCGAATCAAATTTTTATTTCAACTGTTTTACATTCACCAGCCAAACCAAAAATTTCAATTTTATTTGAGAAAAAACGCAGAATTACTGCTCAAATTTCCGAAAAGAATTTTGAAAATGATATTTTAAATTTAATAAAAGAATAATGTTATAGCTGATAAACAATATCATATTTATTTTGAAAAACCAGAAGTTTATGAAAAGTTTTCTGAAGTTATTCGAAAAACTTTTAAATGGCCTCCTCTCAAACTTCGACGATGTTTAAAAAAATTAATCGATGTAACCGATAAACGCGACATACCCGAGATAATACAAAATTATCATGAACCTAAGACTAATCATCGCGGTATCGATGAAACCTTACAGAAAATTAAAGAACGCTATTATTGGCCAAATTTAAAAAATACAAAATCCAAACATATATAAATAATTGCGAAATTTGCCAAAGAAGCAAATACGAACGAAACCCGGTTACTATGCAAATAAATGTAACGCCAACAACATCGAAACCCTTCGAAATAATACAACTAGACGCCTACACATTAGAACAAGTTAAATTCTTAATAATAATTGATAGCTTCTCAAAATACGCTCAAGCGTACCCCCTTAATTCTTTAGCTGCAACAGAAATTGTGGACAAGTTATTAATATTTTTCTGTCACCACGGTGTACCTAAGCAAATATTAGTTGACAACGGTACTGAGTTCAAAAACACTATTTTTACAGAACTTCTTAATTTACATAAAATTAAATTGCATTTCTGTTCACCTAACCATCCTCAGTCAAATGGAGTTATTGAAAGACTTCACTTAACTTTATCTGAGCATATACGAGTTACGGGTACCAACCCGCCACCTTATGCCGACCCTGCATACTTTATTTAGAAATAGCTTAGTTTGTATTGTCATCATTTTTAGAACCTATAAATATAATGTAATAGACAAGAGCAATAATAATTAATATAATAATCGATGTAGTCATTATCTATCAATCAAGTTAGTTGTAAGTTAAGTTAGTCCCTGTTCTCAATAAATTTGTTTTTTAAAAAAAGCAAATGCTGGTTGTTGTCCTTTAACTTACGTTTATTTAATAATGAAGAATTTAAAAATACCCCTATAATTATTAAAAAAATGATTTATGCTTTACTAGCATGTAATCATTCCATTCACTCAGTAACCAAATTTAAACCCATAGAAGTGATAAGTGGACACATTTCTTCATGTGATCCTTTTGATATAAGATTGGATCAAATTATTTTAACGGATTATGTAAATTCCCATAAAGAACAATCTCGTCTTTTATACGAAGATCTAAATAAAAGACTTGTTGAAAATAAGGAAACATAGTACAATATACAAACACTAGTAAAGTTAATGAAAAACGCGATGGGCCCGAGCTATTTTAGCCTAATTAAAGTGTGTATATAAAGAAACATCAAAGGCAAAAATTATCAAATAAATTTACAAAACCCTGTAATATTGAAACAGTAAATGAAAACCGCAAAACAATAACCACCGAAAATCACGGTAAAATACATACAGGGTGACAATTTCAAGAGTAGCCATGGCTTATGATTTTTAAACCGTAAAAGATATAAAAAAATGCTTAAAACCGTTTCTATAGTAACAAGGGGGAACCAAAATGATGAATTTTTTAGAGATATACTATCATCCCCCTAACCCCCAGAGCCACCCCCTTAAAAATTTTAAATTGGAAGGGTAGTCGAGTGATACCTTGTTTGAAAGGTCTATTAATTCCCTATATTATGCGACCCTACTTATAATAATCAATGCATTTATTTTAGAGTTATGCCAATTTTAATATTTTATTAAAGGTTATTTAAGTGTTTTTTAATTTCTTATAAAATTAACATATTTTGAAAATGTCATAAAATATTTAACATTTGAACATTAGTACAAATGGTTAAGAACTAGGAAAACACTCTGCAATATTGCGCTTATTCTATTTTTAAAACAATAAAAATCTGCATTGAACTTTAATTATTTTATTAAATGCTCAAAGTGGCTTCCATTATTTTGCAAGCAAAAGTACAATCTGTTTTCAAACTCTTGACGAACATTTCTAAAAACTTCATTTGTTAATAATCGGCACTCTTGTGTAATTCTTTGTTTTAGCTACTCAATGCGACCGATTTTAGGTGACCCCAAAGAAAAAAATCGAGAGGGGTGAGATCTGGCGATTTTGGCGGCCACTCAATAGGTCCTCTTCTACCAATCCATTGGTCTGGATAATGATTATCTAGCCACTCTCTAACAGGCAATACATAATGTGGTGGGGCCCCATCTTGTTGAAAATGCAATAAATTTTCATCAAGAACAAGATCTCCATTTTCATCCCTTTGGTTTTCCAATTCCGTTATTACTAAAGGCTCAACAGTTGTTTCTAACATTTCAGCATAAATTTCTCCACTTAGATTATCATCAATAAACAATGGCCCAATTATATTATTCCCTAGAATTCCGGCCCACACATTTATTTTTTGGGGATATTGGGTGTGCCCTTCCCTAAAAATATGGGGATTCTCATCACTCCAGTAATGGCAGTTTTGCTTATTAACGTTACCATTTAAATAAAAAGTGCACTCGTCACTGAAACAAATGTTTTTTATAAAACGTGGCTCATTTATTATTTTTTGGGTCATTAATTCACAAAATTCGATCCGCCTGTCTGGATCGTCATCACCAAGTTCTTGAACAATCTGTAGCTTGTAAGGATGGAATTTATTAATTTTTAATATCTTTCATACTGATTCACGAGACACTCCTGTGGCAGCTGCTGCTTGACGAGTCGACATACCAGGATCCATAGCAAAATGCCCAAGAACCTCAATCTGAGTTGCTTCATCCAGTATTCTTGGCTGATTTTTCTTTATATCACCTACAAACCCAGTTTCTTCAAATTTTCTTACCAACTTCTGGATGTAATAATGCCCAACCTGCTTATCTGGGTGCCTCTCATTAAATATTGTGGCACTTCTACGAAAACAGCGATTTTGAGAACCATAAATAAATATCATTTCAACTCTTTCGGCGATCGTATAAACCATTGTAAAAATAAAACTAGAGCAGTGAGAGAACTTTAAATTACAAAAAGAACCACGATATTACTAACCAAACCAAAAATTGAACATTTTAAGGCAAAATTTAAAAAAAACAAAAAACAACAAATATTTCGAGAATGGCAGGCATCGAAAATTTTCCTTTTTTTTACATCGCCAAATACCATTCCGACAATTCAATAATTTCAGTATAAGTGTACTATTTATTGGAGTTTTGTTTTGGCTTTTAACAATTCATTTTAGTATCAGAATAAATATTTTTATTCTGATAGTAAAATGAATTGACTAACATTTAAAAGGACATACATATCTCGGAAATGGTTGCATTGATTTTAATGAGTAAGACGGCAAAATATAGGGAATTAATAGACCTTTCAAACAAGGTATCACTCGACTACCCTTCCAATTTAAAATTTTTAAGGGGGTGGCTCTGGGGGTTAGGGGGATGATAGTATATCCCTAAAAAATTCATCATTTTGGTTCCCCCTTGTTACTATAGAAACGGTTTTAAGCATTTTTTTATATCTTTTACGGTTTAAAAATTATAAGCCATGGCTACTCTTGAAATTGTCACCCTGTATGAGCGATTTAAGACGCCCGCTAAGAAAACGTTACAGCTTTGATTAAAGCACAAATTATTCTCTTTCAGCTCTGCGACGATCGTGCTCGCAAATGACGACCGAATTACGATAACGCAGGTAGCAGATAATCCAGAAATTTTACCGTACAGATTAGGAACAGCTCAAGTTACAAAATACACCCACACTTAAATACATTACTACGACCTTAACCCCATCCTTGACGAAATAAATAAATTAAATAATTAAGCGATAAATGTAACAAGTGCTTTAATGAGTTATAAAGGATACTATAATAATACAAGTAATTATTTAAAAATTCTACAATTAATTAAGTTAAGAGTAGAAAATAAAATAAGAGAATTAATCCCTAATTCTAAGCGATTTAAAAGAGGCATAATAAACGTAGCTGGATCTATTTTTAAGGCAATTACAGGCAATTTAGATGCTAGCGATGGCGAGTATTATGATAAACTTATTAAAGAACTGCAACAAAATCAAAATAAACTGGCTTTTAACTTATTAAACCAAAACTCTCTTTCAACAAGCATTATAAAAAAAATTAATGCTACAATTAATAAGATAAGCGATAACGAAAACCTTCTTGCCATAAAAATTCAACATATAAATCAACTTGTAGAAAATGCTATAACACGACATGAATATGAGCTTTTCATAAAAGACATCCTACATCAAATAATAAACTTATATGAAATAATTGATGCAGTGTTGCAAGATGTTGAAAACTCTTTAACTTTTTCTAGGCTTGGATTAATGCATCCCAGCATTGTAAATATGAAAGATCTCTTAACCGAATTAAAAAATCTTGAAAACATCGTAGGAACTTCAGGTATGCCCTTGCAAGTTATTTCTGAAGAAATATTTAATTTTGAAAAGATCATAAATGTAGATAGCTTTATTCTTAACAATAGAATTGTATATTTGCTTCGAATCCCTATAATTAGTCTTAACTTATTTCTCAGAGTCTGTTTAGAGTTATAATACTGGGAAGTAAATATTTAATAAAAAATCAATGGCACTACATTCATCGAGAGGACCCATGCAAAGAAGTTAAACCTGGAACCTTCCTTTGCGGTAAAGATGACCTGAAAGATCTCGGAGTCCAGAATTCTTGCGCAGTAGGCTTACTTGAAACGTTGAAGTTGATATTAGTCTTACAAAATCAATAGTCAATCAACTGGATCAATCATTTGATTGGATCGTTGCACTCCCTCAAGAAGAAATGGTGCAGTTGAGTTGTCACCAACAGAAGGAAGTTCGAAGACTATCTGGAAGTTTTTTGTTAAACCTACCCAGCAGATGCAACTTCAAAGTCGCTCACCTATCGATCACTAATTTCCAAAAAGTAATCGACGTTGACAAACAACCAATAATATTTCTCGATTTCTAGTCTGTTTCTACAGAAGTGCCCATCCTCAACTTAAGTCTTCATTTACAAGATATCAAGCTGGATGAACTACAAAGTTTTCGAAACCGGATCGAATACATGCCTGATTATTCATCGTATCCAGAGTTTTCCAGAACACCAAGCCTATGGACCGTGTTTATATATGTACTTATTGCTATTTTTTGTACATATTTATTATTTATCTACAGAATCAAGATTTATAGCCTAAAGAAGAAAGAAGAAGAGGCCTTCCAAATTTCAGTTCCAGCCTTGGAATTATAAATTACAAAGAATATATAAATTGCATGTTTATATATTCTTTGTTCACCCATTGTTTAAGCAGTCAGTTGAATACTTTAGAAGTAGTTTAAGCTCTAATGTAATATTATTTAAAAAATATTTTTTTTTTAAAAAGGAAAATCTTCGAGCTAGTGAGTTAATTCGTGTCTCATATTTGACTTGCCTATCTTGCTAATCAATTGTCGACAATAACCTCTTATGGAATTTGTTAATTCAAACGTATCAGAACCCAAAGCCACTTTTATGTCAGCCAATAATGAAGTAATACTTTTTTCATCATAACATATTTTTGGGCTATATTTAAGGCCATTTTCCAAGGATTCCAGCTCTGTAGGAGAAAATTGGCAGTTAGATAAATTTAAAACTTTTGGGTAGAAATGGAAGTAAACAGGACCCTTCATCTTTTGTTTGGCTTCGCATAATGGTACTTCACCCTGGAGAAATTTATGGTAATCTTCAATCACTTTTTAGCAAATTTGATCTCTTTGTTTTTCTATTTCATCTGACGCATGGTTTTCGCTTAAAAAAATTAAAACAATTTTACTTCACTAAAAATCTGATGCGGTGTGAAAATGTTGATGGGGGATTTGTGCTTTTTAGAGCAATAAAATTGTTTTTATTTTTTTAAGCGAAAACCATGCGTCGGACGAAGATTTGAAAAATAGAGAAAATATATTTTTTCGCACATCGAAAAATGCGTCTTGATGCATAGAACACATGTACCAAATTTTATAAGAATGTCTACAATATTGTTTAAGTTATTATTACAAAAACTGGTTTTTGTTGAAAACTTTAACACCCTGTATCTCAAAAGTTAAGACGTTTAGGATATATGTTCATAGGAACTTTTTTCCTTAAAAAGGGTCCAGGAATCACCCCCTTAAATATTCGCACGTCTTTAAGAAACACCCTGTATAAAAAATGCCCGTCCTTGGGTAGATACTTAGAACATTGAATGTTCTAAGGGTAGATATAATTATTTAAAAAAAAATCTAATTATTTTATGAAAATATCTAAAGTAAAGTAAATATTTGTTAGAAAAATGCCCCCACAAAAACTGCCCTAACTGACAAAATCCTTGAGTCAGAATAACGTTTTTACTCTCAAATCCATCCTCAGAAACATTCCATCCTCTACATTAAAGGAAACGACTAGGTTCTTAAGGCATTTGGGTCAATAGTGAAAAACTATAAATTTCCTGCGACTGTCAGCACGCATACAGGGTGTCATTAAAATGGTGTAAAAAAATTCGGGGGGTGATAGTACTCCTAAAAATTTTAAAAAAAGTTCCTATAACTATAGGGCGGAAAATGCATATTAAGGGAGTTAGGGGCACTGAAAGGGTAAATTTAAAAAACGGTTTTTTGAAATTGTAGGCTTAAAAAACGAGATAAAATTTCGAAAAAAAATCCTCTGCCATAAATTTTGACCCAAAATCAAATGGTGATACTGAAAAATAATTTGGAAAATCGGAAAGGGTAGTTTTTGCAAGGGTAGGGGGTTAATTCGTGAATAACTTTTTTTAGGTTATTTTTTTCGCAACGTGGGTTCATTTTTTAAAAACTACATACTTTTTCCTACAAAAAAGGTACTCTTGTTGCACATCGCCCAGAACGATGGTTTTCGAGAAAATTGAAGGCAAAAAGTTTGCTCTGATGGGTTGCTAACTGGTTAAACAACATAAACCTATGAAAGTTATGGGGTTTCAAAAGTAAACACGTAGTTATTAAATAATTAATTGAAAAATCTAAATTTTATGATTTTTAAAACATCTTATTGCTTTAATTAATTCATCTTATTGCTTTAATAAATTCCTTATTAAAATAATGCATTTCTTAATTCATTCATAGTAAATGTTCAAAGTGACCACCATTCATTTCAATGCAGACATCTGCTCTTCTTCTCCATGATCTGCGTACCCTGTGGAATATCCCTGGGGTTGTACGAATTTGATTGGAACAGTCGATAATGCGTTGACGTAGTTGCTCTTCAGTATTAAATGGCACTGAGTAAACCAAAGTTTTCAAGTGGCCCCAGAAGTAGAAATCTAATGGATTAAGATCTGGTGATCAAAGTCACAATTTGGAATAATTTACGTGTAAACTTGTCAACTCGCGCACGTTGAGTTTGAGAATAGGGGATTGGGTCCGCGTATTGAATATTTGGTACTCGCGGTGTAAACTAGGCTAATGAATCAAATAAGTATGCATTTAATAAGGAATTTTGGTAATTGGTTTATTTCGTTTTTTTAAAGCAATACGATGTTTTAAAAATCATGAAATTTAGATTTTTCAATTAATTATTTAATAACTACTTGTTTACCCTTGAAACCCCATAACTTTCATAAGTTTATGTTGTTTAACCAGTTAGCAGCCCATCAGACCAACTTTTTGCCTTCAATTTTCTCGAAAACCATCGTTCTGGGCGATGTGCAACAAGAGTACCTTTTTTGTAGGAAAAAGTATGTAGTTTTTAAAAAATGAACCCAGGTTGCGAAGAAAATAACCTAAAAAAAGTTATTCACGAATTAACTCCCTACCCTTGCAAAAACTACCCTTTCCGATTTTCCAAATTATTTTTCAGTATCACCATTTGATTTTGGGTCAAAATTTATGGCAGAGGATTTTTTTTCGAAATTTTATCTCGTTTTTTAAGCCTACAATTTCAAAAAACCGTTTTTTAAATTTACCCTTTCAGTGCCCCTAACTCCCTTAATATGCATTTTCCACCCTATAGTTATAGGAACTTTTTAAAAATTTTTAGGAGTACTATCACCCCCCGAATTTTTTTACACCATTTCAATGACACCCTGTATAAGGTTTCAGGAAAAATATTGGAATTTCGAGTAAAAAAACCCGAATTCTTACCTGTAATAGCGGCCCAATGTAAGAACCAACAAGCGCTCTCCCTCGACGGTCCACTCTCACCCTCACCCTCATTTTCCGCCGTATAAACTGTAGTTTTATAAACGTCCTCCACCAATTTTTTACTTTCGCCCCTTTCACATTCCAAACTATTTACGAACGATTCTTCTTCTCTGGCAGACATTTTTGCTTAAATTTAAGTACCGCACCCCGTTATAAACATTTACTATATGCCACTTTATTTATATTAAGTCCTTTTTTCACTTAACTAGCGATCGAGTGCGACTGAGGTAAAGAAAGGAACACGCGCGACCCAGTCCTTCGACGATTTGTTTATTATTAGTTAAATGTTTATTTATTGTTAAAATGAAGGTTTATCGGCCACACCCTTGATATTTCTTGTGGAAATTTCGCTTTACTTGAAAGTAGCCAATCGGGAAACTGAATATTAATGGATTTATTGGCGCACGGGTATCGATTACTGAGAAAAAAATTATCGCGTAACTTTCTTAAGGTTGGAGATACCAAACGTCTTTTATGTGCTTATGGGATTGTTGGGAAAAAACAGGCATTTTATACATAAGTTAGAAGAATGACGTTTCTGCAATTTTTGAGAGGCTATTCCTGCAATATTCTAGTTAGGTACGAGAGGCCACACATCATTAAAGGTACAACAAGCTGTCTCCAATTATATGGTGATGGTTGTTTTTAGTTCAATTTTCTTTTTTTTGATATTAAAAATGTACTAAAATTACCATATGACAATAATGTCCTAAATTGTTCTAATTTACACTGAAAAAAATGTGTAAGAATAAAAGTTCCTTATAAAAAAGTACAAATAGGGACGGTAATAAATTATTAAAGCAATTTCTATAAAATTATAATTGAAATGTCCTTAAACCTCGCGAAATCTGATATATTAAAAGTAGGAGATACTGTTACAAAATTAATCATAGATGACGCGAAAAATAGAAAAATTTCAAATTATATTAAAAAGTTTGATGCCACATTTTACGAGAAGAAAGTTTACTATTTGTAAGATATTATATTTCTCATTCATCATTATTATTCCGGTTTATTATTATTTGAAAGCCACAAGATAAATTCACTCTCATCACTGTCTAGAAAAAATATTTTAACGCATAAAAAACTTACAAATTGCTTGAAATCCAACTGGCGAAAAAAATCAAACTGATAATAGGTACCTGCTATAAAACTTCCTGTATTTATTAACAGAATCGCAACTTAAGGATTGTCTATTTGCTAGAAAAAAAATCTCTGAACTGTCATTTTATAAAATATCATGATTTTCTGAAAGCTAATTGCACAAACCTATAAAAAAATTGAAAATTATGATTTTAGTATCGTTTTTGTACAATTTTTCATATTGTTAAAAATACTCCAATTTATGGGCAAAAATTATGTTAGTAGAGCTATTTTTAGTACAATTTTATTTAATTAGACCAAGGGTTTACTTATGAATAATAGCTGTTTATACGTGGTCAGAGGCATCGCATTACTAAAAATGTTTTATAATAGCTCCATTTTAAGTACAAAAATTATGATAATAGCGCCGTGTTTTGTACAATTTTTCATATTGTTCAAAAATGCTCCAATTTCTGTACAAAAATTATGATAGTAGAGCCGTTTTTAGTACAATTTTATTTAATTTGACTAAGGATTTAGTTATAAATTGTACTACAATAGCTTTTTGTATATCGTCCATGTTTTTACAAAGTGGCGTATATCGTTATTTTTACAAAAATCACTTTTTTGGCGCTTATAGTTAGGGCTCACAAAGGGGCGTATATGTATGATCAAGCATTGAGAAGCTATGAGCAAAATCAATTTGGGCGTATGTTTTAAAATTCCAGTTGTGGAAACCACAAATAGACCTATATATCATATACGCCATATCGCAAAACATATTTTATTGCTGCAAGCGCTGACTGCAAAGGCGTATAATATCGATATGCGCCTGTTTGTGAAGTCAAAAGAAAATAGGGTAGGGTTGCCTATATTGGACCGGCTCCTAAATTGGACCTTTGAAGATTTAAGCAAACCGACAACAAGTGACGCCATCTGTCAATGCCAACTTAAACTACACCTCGAAAACTGTTAGAGTTTCAACACGTGTGCGTCTGTAAACAACGGTTGAGGAAATATTAGTGTTTTCGTGATTTTTTAACTTCCGATACAAATATACTAGTACTTACCGTTCAAGTAAGTAATCACAACATTTATAATATCATTATTTCTCAAGATTCATTAAAGAGGCCATAGTTTAGGGGTTATTTTAGTGACCTAACCTCCAAATTGGTAAAATCCGTTGTGGGTGAAATTTGATATTGTTTAGTTTTGAGAACGAGGTTCCTAAATTGGACAGCAATTGACTTGTAAATTGGACCGGTCCAATTTAGGCAACCACTTCCATTTACTTAGTTCTTAATATTTTTTTTTCAGAATATCATCACGTGGTAAATACGGCAAGTGGAGCACAGAAGATTTAAGCAGTGCTATTTCCGCTTTTCGTAATGGTTCTTATGGGCTTAATGAATGTGCAAGGTTGTTTAAAGTACCTAAAGCTACACTAAAAAGACATCTCGAAGAGAAAAACAAACGGGCAAATAATTCAATTAAAAAAATGGGCAGGTTTAGTGTATTTAATGAAGAAGTTGAAGCAGAATTGGCTAGGCATATTTCGATTTTCGAAGAGCGAATGTTCGGGATGGGCATACGAGACGTCCGCAAACTGGCATTTGAATTGGCAACAAGAAACAATTTGAAACACAATTTCAACACAGATAAACGTATGGCAAGCAAAAAGTGGTATTATGGTTTCATGTCAAGACATAAAGAAATATCGTTACGGCAGCCGGAGAAAACATCAATGGCAAGGGCTGCAGGATTTAGCAAAGTACGAGTTAATAAATTCTATGAACTTTTACAACAAATCTGTGAAGAGGATAAATTGACCACCACACGCATATTCAACGTCGACGAGACAGGCTGCTCAACCGTACAACGGCAATGTCAGAAAATATTAGCCAAGAAGGGAAAACATCAAATTGGGAGCATTTCTAGTGGAGAGAGGGGGGCAAATACTACTGTGGTTTGTTGTGCAAGTGCAGCAGGGCAATTTGTACCACTCATGATAATTTTTAAGAGGAAACATTTTCAAGAGGAACTTTCATTAGGTGCTCCGCCTGGCAGCATTGTCACTATTAGCGATACTGGATATATCAGTAGCGATCTTTTCGTGACATGGCTTAAACATTTCATTGAAACAGTTAAGCCAAGCCCTGAGGCCCCTGTTTTGTTATTGTTGGACGGCCACAGCACCCACAGCAAAAACCTAAAAGCTCTACAAATTGCCAGGGATAATGGAATTAGGTTGTTGCAGTTACCAAGTCACACAACACACAGACTCCAACCGTTGGATGTTGGATTCTTCAGAGCCTTTCAAAATGTTGGACAATGCATTCAAAAATGGTTTCGAAATAACGTGGGTCGAACTGTATCAATGTTTCAGGTTTCCGGGATAATTGGAGAGGCTTATGGGCTTGCTGCAACAGGGAGAAACGCACAGAACGCTTTTCGTGCTAGTGGCATTTGGCCTATAGATGAAAATGTTTTTAAAGAATCTGATTTTGCAGCTTCAATGATGTTTGACAGTGCATCAAACTCTAACCATGAATCCCAACAGGAGGCATCCTCTTCTGAAGAAGATAATATTCCATTGGCGCAAGTCGTTAGGTCGCAAGGATTACGAACGAAGAGAGCAGCATCAACTTCCCTAAATATTTCAGTCCAGGATATTTCGCCGTTACCTATAAAAAAATCAAAATCATCAAAAGTTTGCCGCACCCAGGACGCAGTTGAATTAACTAGTTCCCCGTACAAAAACGAACTTGAAGCAAGAGCTAAGACATCTAAAGCAAAATCGGTTAAAACTACTTTAAAATTTTTAAAGATTAGTGATAAAAAAAAGGTAGCAAAATTAGGTGGAGCTAAATCGGACAGCTGGTATTGTGAAATATGCGAGTCTGAATCAGTCGAAGAAATGATCCAGTGTCTTAAATGTAAAATTTGGTTTCATGCAAAATGTGTTAATGTATCGCTAAAAACTAAGATATTTTATTGTTCAAACTGTAAAACTTAAGATTATGATTTTTAATATTACATAATAATAAAGATTTTTTACATTTAGGTTAAGTTTATCAGTTAAAAAACGTTGAATATTAGTTTATGTTATGCTAATATATATCTTTTTTCGCGTTCCTCATGTTTAAATATAGGTTTTAATATCAGTCCAATTTAGGGCGCTAATGGTCCAATTAAGGATACCGGTATCCCAAATTGGACTTTTGTTTATATTTTTTTCATTTGAAAAATAAAATATTATAAAAGTACCATGTATCTATTATTTGTGAATTTTTGGAATATAAACAGTACTTAGTAAATGATTTTTATAATAAAATTTTGAAATATTTATTAACATGTGTAATACAATAGATGTTTGAAAAAGTGGTCCAAATTAGGATACCTTTCCCTACATTTAACCTAACAATCCGCGGCCGCCAACATTAGTTCTGCGCTGTACTTACCGCCTTGTTTTTTGTTATAGTGTGGTTTTATTGAAATATTAATTAGAAATGGATTTATTAGTGGAATGGCGAAATGGAGAACGAAATGTAGTGAAAAACCAATTATTATTTAAAACGCGATTTGTGAAACTAAAAATTGTACGGATGAAATATTTGCCAGTTGTGAGATACGCACGGCACTTTTGTGCTATAAGCATTTTATGAAGGATATACGGGACTGCACCATACACACATCTAATAAAAATACGGTAAAACCTAAAAGTAATGTAAATGTTCCACAAAAACAAAAAAATCCTGAAGATTTTTTGGTGGACGGGGCTGAAAAAGAAACACTCGAAACATTATTCTCCCTTAATACGCATAAAATAGCAAAACAAAAAAAATATTTAGGACAAGCTTATACAGTACCTAAAACAATGAACCTAGTACCCCCAAAAGTAGGTAGAGAAAGGTGCGATTCTAATTACTGCATGCTACATAATAAAAAATGTGATATGATTACTGAAGAGCACAGAATGATAATAATGATAGATTTTTATGCTTTAGGACAATTAAGTTTACAACGGGAGTTATATGTCGCCACGTTGTATGCAAGACACCTAACGTTAAAAAGAACGAGTCTCGAAGACAGCACACTCTTTGAAAAGATGGTTCGAACTTCTTTATCAAAACGTATGACAACTGGAGTTGTAGAAAAAGAAAAAAGGGGTGGAAGAAGGAACTGTTTAAAACTAAGAGATGACCAAATCAATTTCGACATAAAGACACACATTTTGAGATTTCCAAAGGTAGAGTCTCATTATTGCAGACAGTCGTCAACATGCGAGTATTTAAATTCACAACTGAATCTCATAAAAATGTACGATATGTATCAGCAAGAAGCACTGGATAAACGAAAAGGATTAAACCACATAGGGAGTTTATCAACCTACAGAAAAGTATTTAACACTATGAACTTATCCTTCTATCATCCCAAGAAGGATCAGTGTACGCTATGTGTAAGAATACACGAAACTGCCGATGGCGCATCTGTTATTACTAAGAAAAGAATTTGATTTACACGGTGCAAATAAAAACAAAGTTCGGGATATTAAAAATATCCAAAAAGAAATGGCTTTGACTGACTCTAAAAGATTATGCGCGGTATTTGATCTACGACAAGTCATTCACTTACCTTTTAGTAAGGAGAGTGCCTTATTTTATAAACAGCGACTTAGTGTCTACAATTTTACAGTGTACAACATAGCCACAAAAGATTGCTTTTGTTATACATGACATGAAGGTCAATCTAAGAGGGGATCTTCAGAAATTCTACGTGTCTATTTATGTTTTTGGAAACATACGACCACGAAGAAATAAAAATTGTTGATCTATTTTCTGACGGATGTTATGGTCAAAATAAAAATTCTGTTACGCCTTCCATGTTGCTTTACTTTTTAAGTAATAAAAGTAAAAGCATTGAAGCCATTCACCATTACTTTTTTGAACAATGTCATGTACAATCTAAAGGAGATTCGGCGCATAGCGCAATTTCTTCAGCTGTGTCAGCGGCAGGAGACATCTTTATGCCAAGTCAATTAATATCGATTTTTAGGTTGGCTAGAAAAAGACACCCATACTTCGTAAAAGAAATGACACACACAGATTTTTTCGACTTCAAATCTCTCTCTCAAGATTTGCAAATACTATCAATCAGAAAAGATGATGAAGGGAAAGAATTTAAATGGTTGCAAGTTATGGAAGTTAATGTTGGAAAGGCAAATTTGCAGAAAATTTTTTTCAAAACAAGTCATTTACAAAACACTTACAGACAACTCACTCTTCCTCGAAATATATGAAATAAAATTAAACTAAAACCTTTGAACACCAGTGAACAGAAAATTGCACTCAAGAAATACGAATCTTTATTATCCCTTTGTGAATATAAAGATTTTTATACTAACCTACCTCATTAATGTTTTTTTGTGTACTCCGTTAAGATAAATGTTAGCGTTTAAATAAAACATATTTTAACCACTTAAACTACTTTTTTTTCTTTTTTTATTATTTATTTATTTATTTATATATTTATTAGCAGTTTATTTCCAACAGGCAAAGCCCAGTTACAGGGGAATCTACAATTAATGCTTTGAAAGTGTAAACAAGTTTTAAATTAGTATAAATTAAATAACAAAAAGAAAGAAAAATAAGGAAAACTTAAATTACTATAGTAACATCATGTATATATCAAAATTAAAGCAGATGTAAATTAACATTAGAATGAACAAAGAAAGGGATTCATGGGACAAGGGAAAAAGGAAGAGAAAAGGAATTATGGTAACTGTTGGTTTGTCAGAGACAAAATTAGATCCTTTATGGAGCATACAAATATGTCACAGGTTGATGATACTGAATTAAAAATTCTGCACATTTGATATACGGGATCCTGAAACCTAATGTTAGTTCTGGCGCGATCTAAAGCACAAGTGATATTTGCTCTAGAAGCAAATCGTGGTACATGAAATAGAATATCGTTCAAGAGAGGAGGAGAATTTATTTGATTATTGACCAGCTTCCATAAGAATGTTACAAAATGAATTGTTCTCCTCATGGCCAGAGATTGCAGATTAAATCTACCTAACATCAGATCATGATCATGTCCCCTAACAGGATATATTCCATCCTCACGAAACATAAGAAACTTTAAAACCCTTCTCTGAACACTCTCGATGTAGCCAACATGGCATTCATGGAAAGGACACCACACCAAGGAACCGTATTCCAGTTTTGATCTAACAAAGGAAAAGTACAATAGTTTTATTGAGTTTGAGTTATTAAAGAGTTGGCTATTTCGAATGACAAAACCCAGAAGTTTCAACGAGGAGGTCACTCTCTGTTCAATATGTGGCACAAATGTGAGCCTATCGTCGAATACAACCCCTAGATCTTTAATAGAAGTACTTCTACAGAGGATTTGATTGTCTATATTGTAATTAAACAAAACAGGATCCTTGGTTCGGTGAAAGGAGATCACACAGCATTTCGAGATGTTAAGACATAACTGATTTTGACTGCACTCCCCCCTAATTAGGTCCAAGTTACTCTGTAAGAATAAGCAGTCCAAGATACTATTGATACAACAGAATATTTTCAGATCATCAGCATAACCTAGTCTAAGGCAGGAAATCAATTCTATAAGATCATTAATATAAAAGATAAAAAGAAGTGGGCCGAGATTGGATCCCTGTGGGACTTCAGAAGTTGAAATAAAGGTATTAGATCTGCAATCTTCCACCTCAACAAACTGTAGACGGTCAATAAGGTATGACGAAAGCAACGAAATTAGCCTTTCTGAGAAGTTGAATTGCTTGTTCAATTTTTTCAGCAGAATGCTATTATTTATCTGATCGAAAGCCTTACTGAAATCAGTATACACCACATCAACCTGACCTTTTCTATCGAGGGCTGAAGAAATAAAATGAGTCACATTGCAGAGGTTAGTGATGCACGCCCTTTTAGGAATAAAACCGTGCTGATCTATAGAGAGTAGTGACTGAACTTGGGGAAGAATTCTGTTATAAACAGAAGTTTCAAAAGTTTTGGAAAAATTGCAAAGTATGGAGATAGGTCGGTAGTTCTCGATTCTGTTTATATCGTCTTTTTTGTGAATTGGTATTACTTTAGCACATTTCCAGACGCCTGGAAATTTGCCAGTTTTCAAAATAAGGTTAAAAATATGACATAAAGGCTGACAAAGGACAAACATGCAGTCTTTAGCCACAAAACTTGGAACACCATCTGGACCGGCTGTCAACTTGTTTTTTAGCCTCCGACTAGCAGCAATAATTTCCTCAGTGGTAATTGATGGAAGATTGTCAATGAGGTCTGAGGAATTAGAAGGAGGATAGGTTTCTGCGAGGTTGATTGGATCTTTATAGGCATTCTGAAAAAGTTTGGCAAAAGCTGGCACAATATTTTCTCTTCCTTGAAAAGAATTACCATTGGCATCGCACATGATAGACGGAAGTGAAGAGTGACAATGTTCTCCTCGGCTTGGGTCACAAATGAGTTATAGGCCTCACGGGCTTGAGATTTTACTGTCTGACGAAGCCTGTTGTATATGGAGGTATTAAATTCAGTTGGAGAGGATCTATAATCACGATATGCTTTTTCCTTCTTAAAGATATTAGAAATAATTTGTTTTGAAAAAAATTATAACTGAACTAAGGACGTATTTACTTATAGATTCACAGAAATGTTTCACAAAAGGGCGTATAATTTTTTTTTCTCTTTTTAAAGCTAAAAAATTAACCGGTGCTGAAAAAATGTGCTTAATATTATAATTTAAGCATAATGCTATAATATGTTTAATCGAAAAGTTCTTCTAGTTTATTGAAAAATAAAACACAGCTGGTTGAATATTTTGGAATTTTTCAATTGGCTGTTCTGTAAAATTTTATTATTTGATATACGCCACTTTGTAAAAACATGGACGATATAGCCACAGGCTAAGAATTCTCTAGAGCGCTTATTTTTGGTACAAATAATAATAATTTAATAATGTTCTAAAATGCTACATTTTATGTACAAAAATGATAAAAATAATTTGTTAATAAATTGTTTCTAGTGCAATTTTTAATAATTCAAAATGTTCTAATTTATTTACAAAAATTATGATAATAGAACCCTTTTCAGTATATTATAAATTATCTAAAATGCACCAATTTAGATACAAAAATTATGATAATAGGGCTGTTTTTAGTACAATTATTAATAGTCTAAGCCTCTTCAATTTATATAAAAAAATATGATATAAATATCGTTTTTTGTACAGTTTTTTGTATTGTTCAAAAATGCTCCAATTTAGTAGAGTCATTTTTAGTACAATTATTAATACTTTAATATAGTTCCAATTTCTGTACGAAAAGTTATGAAGATAAGGACGTTTTCAGTACAATTTCGAATATTCTAAAATGCTTTAATTTATGTACAAAAATTATGATAAGGGTATAATAATATAATAAGGGTCGTTTTTAGTACATTTTTTTTTATTGGTTCAAGTGTTGTATATTAAAATTTTTTAAATTCTTCTTTCATGTGTGGCAAGAAGCCTCGCATCAGTTCCTGTAATTTTTGGTACATCTTTTTATATTGTTCAAAAATGTTTTAATTTATATGCAAAAATTATGATAATATGCTTGATTTTAGTACAATTTTTGGTTTCATATTAAAGTTTACTAAATAGTTTACTTTATATATGGCCGGAAGCTACGTATCGCAATAAAAATTTTTGTATTTGAATTCAATTAAAAAAAAAATCTAAAAAGTAGTTTTTGGTGAATCTGGAAGTGACGTCAAAAATAATATTCACCATACCACATTCCACTGGATCTCGGAAGCTATTCACTTTATAAAGTGTTCCCCTTCAATTTGGACCACCAGCTTATATCGACTGTTTTTCCACTATAAATTTGCTTCTATTCCGCTATTTCTATGAATAAATGTACTCCAACCTTAAACTAATTTAATAAAAAGTGACTAAACTATCGTCCTTTACGAGGTCGCGGTTTGCCTAGAGGCAAAGAATAAATAATGAACTTGAACTGTTACATAAAATGTAATAAGGAATTATTTAAAATTGTCGTTTTCGACAAAAAAATAATACGGCAGAAATTTTAAGGTCATTATCAATATAAAACTACAAAAAACATCAATTGACTTTAAGCATTTTATCACATTTCGGTTATAACTTACTTATTAAAAATTTCTTGAATTTCTCGTACGATAAAGAAAATAAAAACGATTAGGTACCAAAACCATTTACAATTTTCGTACATAATGCGTCTTTTATCTCGGGTAATCGAATTTGTTTGAAATTAGAATAATCATGTTTTGAAATGAGATTCAAATTAAACACGTAATTACAATACCTCAGAAAATTGTTTTGTATTCTCTTAAGTAGTGTATTTTAAACATTATACTGTGGAATCCAAATAATTGAACTATAATTAAGTCGTGATCTGACCGACCCGACATACACTGACTTAACCGCTTCCAGTGAAAGATCCTTGCAATTTCTCAAAGTAGATTCTAATGTCCGCTGTGACTTGATTGCATGTTCATTAAAATTTAATGAAGAATCAGAGAATATTCCCAAATCCTTGGCTTGTTCTTTATTTTGCAGAAACCGACCCTCTATTGAATAAGACGATCTTATTATTTTTTTTACTAAAGTAAATTTTAAAACACTTGATAAAAATAATTCACAATATCCGAAGAGACCGACGTGTTTTACGATTTATTTAGTGTGTTTTTGCATTAAGACAATTTTGACGTATTTTTTTAAAAGTATATATTGTTGGTGTTTAGTTAGTTAGTTAGTTACATTCTACGTGACTGTGACTATGGGAAAACGTAGGTACAACAAATGTAGTTCTACGTCCAGCGATGTTAGTAGTTCAGAATCTTCCGATAGTTCTGATTCAGCCAACTATAAAAGAAAATCCAAATACACCAGACGATATAAAAAAACAAAGAATAACCCTAAGGCTAAAAGAGCCTACTGCTAATAGATAATGTGAGCCAAATACTCCTCCGCGGAATCATAGGGTCTCTGAGGAGTCTGTATCTGTAGACGTTATAAAACCAAATAGTAATTCGAAGAGTATCAATGACAAAAAAGAGGATACAAGCTCTTGAAAACTTGGTAATTGAGCTGTCAGATAAAAATAAACGATCAATGCCAAGGGCAGATGTTACTCCTGAATTTAATCCGGGAGAACCCGGCATGTCTGCAATAAAGTAGCTACATAAAATTGAGCAGTTAGCTAAGATAAGTAAATGGGATCAGGCTACCATGACATTTTTAATGCAGTCCAGGCTTAGCTCAAACTTGGTATTTTGTTCTGGAAAAAGACCACTACAGCTGGGATGAATGGAAAACGCATTCCCATCTTTTCTAATCTATTTAAAAATTAGGGTAGTTCTAACAGTGTTAACAAAATACTTTTAAATATTATTAATACTAATTTATATAAAGTCGGGTATAATAAATTACTGTAAATTATTTATATCATTCTAAGTTTTTTTTTCAGGAAAATTAAATAATAAATGTTATAAAGCAAAATATTGTTTTATTTCCATTTTGTAATTGGTGTTATGTAGTACACTATTGTTAATTGCAGTAAATTAACTCATTTAGATATGTAAAATAAAGCTGAAGAGTCTTGTTTTTATTCTGATCAATATCTGATTCTAACACTAATCAAAAAGGCCCCTTTCTCTATAAATAAACTTTTTGATTAGGCGTTTGCTTTAGATATTACTTGAATAATAAGATTATCAGATTAAATGAAATTTGATTTCCCGCCTTAATTTGGCCAAGCTTTTCTGCCATTTTGATTGGTCCAACTAGGCACGACAATCTGTCAAGTTAGCCAAATGAAAAAATCACCCAAATGTTAACGAATCGTCAACCATTCTATAAGTAAATACATATCTGGAATGAAAGAAGATAACATAAACTGGAAAAACGCAAACATTAACGCTAGTAACAATAATCTAAACTAACTAAACTAACCAAACTCACGCCAGTTTTAGACATAAAACTTTTCTGGAATAAGGAAAGAAAACATAATGGGCAGTTTGGACACACGACCACTACGCGTAACTTTTACGGGTACTCTGCTCTTATCACACACTCCCGCACTTAAATCCTCATCCGGAGCACTTAAATCTGACAGGCGTGGCTCTTCCAAGGGCTCAGCTGCATCTTCTGGTCCATCTTCTTGAGGCCGTTGAGTTACTAAATCAGCACACTCGAGTGGGTAAAGCCATTGCACAGGTCGTAACAGTTGACCTTTAGATGTAACTAGTCTAACTAGACGAACTTGATCGTCTTTATCCGGAATAAGTTCAATAACACGACGTAAGTCATCTATTAATTTTTATTTGTACCGTAACATCCGACAAATTGAAGAGCGATAGCAACCCGGCATCCCGTGATCTTGATGATCAACCAAAAACATCGCTGGCGTAAGCACACTTAACTCCTGCGGATTGTTAGCTACATATGTAAGAGGCCTACTATTATAGACCGTTTCACAATCACAAATAGCCGTCAATAAATCTTCATAATTCAGGCTAGCACGTCCCAAAACTTTACATAATAATTGCTTCACAATGCCGATTAACCTCTCCCAAAATCCTTCCCACCATGGGGCACTGGGAGGATTAAACCGCCAAATAATTTTCTCGCTAGCTGAGAATTTCATAACTTCTTCCCAGTTTAGTTTCTTTTCCCATATATTTTGAAGCAACAATTTAGGAACCAAGGTTGTGGGACACGTGTAGCCGAAAACCTCAAATACTTTCTGCGCCATAGAAAGTATTATTCTTTTGCTTACAACCACATCTTCAAATTCAGAACTGCCTTTAAACATTCGTTGCTGATTTTTATTACATCATTCGCCAAATACTAATTAACACCAAGCAATGACACAGCAGCTGTCTCATCATTGTCTTTGTTATTAAACTCTTACCCTCTAAGGTCAATAGAAAGCATTTTTAGCTGTGAAAACGTCTGTGCCTTGAAACAACTATCATTAGCATGCGCCCCGTTACAAAAAAATGCATTTTGTTACATCACAATCCAGCAGCAGTTTAGTCCAGGTAGCGTTGTTTTGTAAGATTTCGTTTTTCTTGTATTTAATAAATCTTTTCTGGACGCAGCAGAAAGCCCTAAAACCGGAGCAGCCAACATTATCCGGTGCTCACTTTCTACTTCACTTCTAAGAAACTTCATTAAACTTTCAAGCCAAAATTCTATAGTTGTTAGATTATCCGGAACACTAACCCGCGACCTTTGCCAAGACCGCAATAACTCCGACGGTAAACATGATTCAATGAGGGGAAACAACATTGCCGAACACCTATCTGACGTAACCCCCAAAGTTTCCAAAGCCCTGAACTGCGTTTCTAACCGATCGTATAAAGATGATAAATCCATTTTATTTTTGGAAATTGCATTATTTATTATCAGAGTGAGCATTTCCCGAACATACACCTCCTGAAGATCCTCTCGTCCGAAACGCGACTTTAAAGCATGCACTACTTTTTCATAATTTTCACTGATCGCCGGAAAACTTTGAACCAACTCCCTTGCCCTACTACCCGGAACTGTTGATTGTATTAAATATTGAATCTCATCGTTAGCGTCAATATCCGGATCAATTTTTGAACTGTCCCTAAAATGGCAACCATTCGCATATATTACCATCAAATTTAGTTAGCTCTATTCGGGGTAATTTAAATTTCCGCTTACCAGTTTGATTGCCTGTGCTACCCACCATAGATCCCCAGTTTGACTTTATGACATAGTCACCCCCCGACCTCTGTGTGCTCAAAACTACAAACCGCTTTTTGTAGGTATATCCGTTCAATCCATTTCGGCTGCTAAATCCCTTTCACTTGTCTCAGCAATTGCCATAAAACAACTAGAAATCTCGATATCTGCCGTTACGAGAGCCTCATATTTAGCACTCGACATTTCCCAGGCCACATTAACCGACGGAAGATCAACAATTTCCGCAGCCAGCACTAGAAGCTTTAGCTCACTTGGTAAAGCTAGCACGCAACACGCCGCGATATTTTTTCTTTCCTTCCATTTTTAAATAAACCGGAGAAAGCACTTGTATGAAGCTTGTATGGTGAAAATCGGAATCGTATGTCGGGCATCTTGCTTGGCAAAATTGACAGAGAGCTGACAGACAGTTGTTGACATTTACTGATAGAACATTATTTGTCATTGTCATACCATTTGAGTTCGTCTTTCATTTCAATGAATGCTGGAAGCGTGGGTTGAGTTTGCTATTTGTCTTAAGGATGTTATCGGAGCCATTGACGGGAAACACGTTCAAATTGTTTGTCCCAAAAACTCAGGATCGATGTTCTATAACTATAAACACTATTTTTCTGTAATTTTACAGGGTGTAGCCGACGCTAATTACAAACTTATTGCTGTAGAAATTGGCGGTTACGGTAAATAGAGCGACGGTGGCACATTTCAGGTCTCTGAACTATATCGTCAATTAAAAAATGGCATATTAAAAATCCCGCCACCATCTTATTTATCCCAAGCAACAATAAAGGCGCCTTTTGTACTAATAGATGAGCACTCTTGCCTTTCCTCTTAAAACCTTTTGGTGAAAAAAATTTCAGTATTGAAGAGGAATGTTTTAATAAACGCTTATCTTGTGCTAGAAAATGTGTAGAATGTACGTTTGGTATAATTACTTCAAAATGGCGTATACTCTCAAAATGCATTGAAACCAATAATACAACAGCAGACAATATTATTAAAGGTATTTGCGTTTTACATAACATAATCATTGATAAGGAGGGTTTTGAAAGACATCTCAGTGAAGTATCTATTGAAAAAGGCTCAGAAAATGCCAGGAAAAAGACGACGGGAAGACCTCCAAATGAAGCAAAAAATATTCGCGATGTTTTTATGACATATTTTTTTCAGTATCGCTTTTTATACAAAACCTAAATTAATCTTATTAAATAATAATACTGCAAAATAATGTTAAGAAATAATGATGTAGTAAACATACTTCTTAAGTACTTACCATCTTGTTTCATTTCATCGCTTATTTCCTTTCAGTATTTGTCAATTACATTGCGATTGCAATGTAATTTATCCCTCTTGTTCCAAATAGCTGTCCTTTTAAAAACCGCAGCAATAAGTAGTTCCTTATCCATGGCAATACACGTGGACACGCGTACGACAAGCGCGGAAATAAACTAAATTTTTATTACTTTAAACGCTGGCTAGCAGGTTATCTGCGCGGACCTGCTTTAACCGGTTTTAACTGTGTATATGTTAAAAAAAATGTCCAGAGAAATGCAGCGTCTTTTGTGCGAAACTCTGCCCACTTTGTAGACCTTCTTGGAGGGATCGAAGTCGAGACCAATGACAGATTGGTGAGTTTTGATGTCGAAAGTCTCTACACCAATGTACCTATAGGAGAGTCTCTTAACATCATCGGAGACAAACTAAGCAAGGATGCAGCTTTCTCAACTCGGACCACACTGCCTCTGGACGGGGTGATAGAACTTTTGGAGATCTGTCTTCGTAATTCTTACTTTCAGGTCAAGGATAGATTCTACGCCCAAGACGAAGGACTTCCGATGGGTTCATCTCTTTCCTTAGTAATAGCAAACATCTTCATGGAATGGTTCGAGGAACATGCAATAGATGCCTCCCATTGCAAACCCAAGCTCTGGCTTCGATATGTGGACGACACCTTCATTATCTGGGACAAAGAGGAAAAAGTACTTCAGGAGTTTCTGCTTCACCTCAACAACTTCAGACCAACAATCAAGTTCACGATGGAGACAGAGAAGGACTTAGCTCTACCTTTCCTAGATGTCCTCGTTAAAAAGGTCGGTGGAAATCTACGAACTTCAGTTATATAGAAAACCAACATACACGGGCCAGTATCTTCACTATGAGTCCAACCATCCTGCAACCACCAAAGTAGGCATCATAAGATCCCTCTACAATAGAGCTCGAACCATCTGTAGAAGCGACGAAGATCTCAAGACTGAAGTGGATACCATCTACAAAGACCTACAACAGAATGGATATCCAAAGAAACTAATAAGTAGGACCATCCAAAGCCGTCGTGTTACATTAAATAAATAAGACAATGCAAGTCCGACAAGATGTTTTCACTGTACCATTGTCTACCACCTTCAAAAACGGGTTAATGTTTCCTCATTTGACGGTACCTAATTTGTCAGAGGAATTTCTATCAGTTTTTATGTGACCACCACTTCTCTATATATTTGTGTTCTGTGGGAGAAACACTTAACACACTCTCTATAGTCACTGCGTATCTTTATTACCATTTATTATACACGGAGTCACGGTCGCCAATATTTTGTGTCACGATGTAAAAAAGCTGCCCGATTTTCCCCTCGTAACTCAGTTCGAATAATAAAACAGTTTATTATTAACACGACGGTAATTTTATTAAACTTTTAAAAATACGCCCGACAAAATAATACCAAAGACCAGAGACAACCAAAGAGACGCGCAACTGCGCGCTAATAAAATATCCGATTATATTCCATCTTTGTCTCTCTTCGTGAAAGGGAACATAGATGGCGCAGATAGCGTTTGCCGCCATAATTCAAACCTCGGCTATTAAGCATTTAATAAATTATTTTAATTAAAATCAGCCGTTATGTCTCAGAAGTCAGAACATCATAATTATGTTCTGAGATAGAACGGCTGATTTTAATTAAATCAAATATTATGATATATATTAAAACAATGCAATTTAATAACATTTAAATTGGGGAACTAAATAAACTAAATATAATTCTGAAACGTTTTGTATTGTATTTTCAGTACATGGTATAACAATAAGATGTGCATGCATTTTCTTAATTATTTTCATAATTTATAATTTAAGATGGTAATAGTAACATGCATATACATAAATGCAATTAAAATACAGAAAGATTTTAATTATCACAGTACTATAATAATATTCCAAAAAATATATCCTTTGGTGTAACACTCCATGGAATACCTATTATAACTACAGCCTTGACAATTACCTTGATGAACATATTTCTATTTCTAACACAAGTCAAAACACTGAAATCTGTATCCTACAAAAAACTCCAACAACTAACTACTGTAACCAAGTTCACCTAAATCCGGTAGGTAATAAAATATACGTCCAAAATTTCAACTAATGATGTAAAACAAAACAAAATTAATCAGCAGCAACAACTATTCAGCCATATTGAAATGCACGTGTTCATGTTGAGCAAGGATTGCACTGTTGCCGTACTTAATTATAATTTTAGAAATACTAAAGAATTGGACACAAGCTATCCCGTATTTTTGCATTCATTTGGCGGAGATGGAAGAATGTTTTCTCTTGACTGCTCTGATAATTAAATACATTTAGCATTGCGAAAGATTAGTATCGTGGCGCCACCTTAGCTCACCTTTTATGAAGGAAGAGAGAGACAACGAAATACAATATATACAGATTAAAGAGAGCAACAACAATAGGATAAAAATTTCTATCTAGTTGCACGTCTCTTTGGTTGTCTCTGCTAAGACTAAAAACTGTTTACATCAAGAAAACCGGTGAATCCCACTCAGCCAACGGCTAGAATTCTGAGAAAACATTAAAGTATAAAAATAGCACGGTTTCTTGTTACCGCGCAGATAAAAAACAAACTAACTTATTACTAATTAAGTAAATTCAACAGATTCGACTAATTGGCGTTCATTTATTTAAGCGCATTCCCAACAAATGTGTTCGTTAATATCCTATCTCATTATAAAGTGTACCCGATAAAGTGCTCCCAAGTTACCAAAAAAGACAATTAGTACAATTTTTCTTCTTTGTTTCTCTTTTCAAGGTGGCCAGAGCCATGTGATAACAAAAAATAACACGGAAGGAATTTTAAGATCAAAAGAAAACACAATTTCATTTAAGCATTTTATCACAATTCAATAATAACTTACTTACTAAAAATTTCTTGAATTTCCTGCACACTTCTCCCTTTAGTCTCCGGCACAACGAAGTAAATAAAAACGGTCCCCAAGACGCAACACACCCCGAACAACCAGAACGACTCCGCCATCCCCAACATCTCGTTGATCATCGGAAAAGCCATCGTGACAACAAAAGAAACCATGAAACAAGTGGCGGAAGCAACCGCGGCCGCACTCGATTTCACATTATCCGGGAAAATTTCACTTAAAACGGTCCAGGGCAACGGTCCCAAACCCATATTGAAGCAAACAATGTAAAAGATCAAACTGGCAATCGGAAGCCACCACAAATACGCCAACAGAACCAGCTTTTGTCTGTGCAAAAAGAAATAGAACCCGAGTAGAATGATGGACACGGCCGCCCCAACTGTTGAAGACAACAAAAGAAACTTCCTTCCCAGTTTCTCTATTACAGACGACGTGACGAATACTGTAAAAACTTGAATCACTCCCACCATAGTTGCGGCAAGCTGGGGTGGAATAGCTCCTCCCGCTCCGGAGAATATTTGCTCCATAAACCCAAGCACCGCACTTATTCCGGAAAACTGCTGAAGAATCAACAGTCCGGCGGCCACCATAAAGGCCCTACGTGTATTCTTGGTCCTAAACAGCACCACTATGCCACCTTTTTCTTTATTTTGACTCTCGATTTGCTCTAGCTCGTCCAGAGCCTTCCTGGCCTCCTCCTCCGAGATTCCTCGCAGTTCCATAACAGTTTTTTGGCACAACGACTTCTTGCCTTGCCTCAAAAGGTACGTGGGGCTCTCCGGGGCGTAGATCGAAAAGAATATTAGAAACGCTTGCAAAGGCAACAAGCAAGACAAAGAAAATATGCGGATGGAGAGCATGCTGCCGATAGAGAAAGGATAAAGCACCCCCAAGGCTACAAAAGTGCCCAGGAGGCAACTGAATTTGCCTCTGTTGTGGTTCGAGGTGATTTCGCCCGTGTACATTGTGAGGACTGTGAACACTCCTCCGATGCCGGTGCCGAAGAGTAATCTGGAAAAAATTAGTTGTTTTTTAATGATATAGCACATATAGTTAAAAAAATATATAAAAATAAATAAATTAGGTCTTTATTTAAAAAAAAAACCTACCTAGCGCATGACCGACTTGACTTAACAATACAAATACTTAAAAAAAATAAATGATATTCTACAATAATAGCAATATAAATAAAATAAAAGTAGAACTATCCAAAAACAAATAAATTGATGAAATAAAATTAAAATTATTCCTAAGTTGAACACAGTCATTAAGTACTCTATTTTATCATTGACTTTTAACCAATACTGTTTTTAATCTATTTTTGAAGCTTTGAAAAGACTTGTTAACATAGTCACTATTATTATATGTATTTATTAGCTTTGATGCACAGAAAGAAAATGACCTTTGAAAAATTGCAGTGCTATGACGGGGTATATCAAATTGTAAAATCGTGCGTGTTATTCGGTTATGTCTAGAGATTCCTGTGTTAAGTTTATTACGTAAGTAGTCTGGATAATTGTTTTTTAAAAGTTTAAACAAGGAACAACAATAATGAAGTTTTTCTCTATTTTGCACATTGAGCCAGTTTAATTCTTTCAGCTTGCAAGTTACGTGATCCCATCTTCTTAACCCATAAACAAAGCGAATGCAAGAATTTTGTATTTTTTACAGTTTGTACCTACTGGAAACATCAAGACATGGTCCATATACAAAATTAGAATAATTACAATGCGATAAGACGAGAGCTTCACAAAGTTGCTTCTTTAGAGTAACACGTAAGAGAGCCTTACTTTTGTACAAGTTTCTCGGAGACATATATATGCTCTTTGAACTACTTTAGATACCTGCGTTTTGATCTTAAATTTGTGTCAAAAACAATACCTAAGTTTTTATGTTCTTTTAATTTCGAAATGTTTGCTGATGATGCCAAGGGGCCAATATAGATGACGGCCGATTTTTTAGGATTTCATTTTAAACCATTTTGTTTTGAATAATTATGTACTGCATCCAAGCACCGACCCAATGATTCCATGGATTCAAAAACATTATGCTTGGTAAACTGTATATAAATTTGTGTATCGTCACAGTATTGAGCCATACGACAGTTTCGAATTTTATTTTTTAGGTCATTTATATAAAGTATGAAAAGTAAAGGGCCTAGAATGGATTCTTGGGGAACACCTCTTCGCCAATATAGCAAGTAGGTATAAAGATTGATGGTTAAACTTTAACTGTAGGTATATTACAATTACATAAACCAAGATGCCAAATAAAAATCTTAAAACTTATCAATGGAATTGGCCTTTTCTCGGAAACAAAAAACTGGACACTAAACAAAGATCCTTAAAAAAAGTTGAGATATAACTACACTAACTAAAATACCCAAAAAGGTGAGTTTTCAACTTCTCATTAGAGTAAAACCGGTAAAAGTACCAAGAACTCAACCTTCTTCATAGGCTTGTTCCTTAAGACTTCTAAAGGTCAAAGAATAAAGATTTTCATGCCAGAAATGGTTTTAGTGGGGATATAGAAGAATGAACTGGGATCTTATTGGCTAGGAAACGACTTCTGAAATTAGTGAAATCAAAAGAATTAAAAAAATTAATATTATGACTAATAATTTGAGTTTCATCATAAGGGTTGAAAATTATTGATATCAAAAATAGAATTAATACTTAAATGATAACTGTTTATTTTACTAACTTTAGTACCCGAATAACTTCTGTAATCGAGCTATGCCTATCTTATTTCCGGTTTATTTTATTTTCTTATTTTTTATATATCTGAAGAAAATAAACTGTAACAAGTTTCCTTCAAAATTTGTGTTTAAACTGTTTGATTAAACAACCCCTTCACACTTAATTTTTAGTTTTAATCATTGGCACATCGTCAAATCAGTATCCCTTATCAGCATCGCAAGTGCTTATGCCAGGAGGTTACGGAAATTGACGAGGCTGTACAATACCATATTTTGTAAAATATTGCTGCTTGGTATTGTAGTTCGCATTTACTGTTTTTGTGATTTAACAAAGCCTAAAATCAAATCTTTGAACCGTTTACTAACTGTCTTTTATTATCTTGGTATTGTCCAAGCCTCCCCAAATGCTATCTTAATCACTAAGAAACTAGGAAAATTATCATCATTAACGCATTCAAAGAGTTCGTGAAGATGTACCGGGTTGTCTTTTATATTTAGACAAAGCCTAGCTCGGTTATTATACAAGGTGGAAAAAAAAGTTTTATATAAAAGTTGTAGGGTTTACCTTAAATCGCCAGGAAATGTTATAAAATATAATACAGGGGTATCGCAAAGTTAATAAAAAATACACAGTTCATTTTTTTTAAATGGAACCCCTTGTATATTTTTACATTACATAAAAGACATTTTTTTTTCTGATTTCAAAAATATATAATATGTTAATATTTGGTTTAGCCGTTTTCCCAATATTTATCATTAAAAAATAAAACAACTGTTTACCCGAATCCCCGTTGCTATGGTGTTTATCGGTAACAATAAAATAAATAATGTTATTTGTTGGGCTGTCACTGTCAATGTTTCTGCTATTTCTTTTGAATATGGGTTATACCGAAGAAGAAAAGTTTGAAATTATGAGGTTGTTTTACAAAAACAACAATAATGTTGCTCGAGCGCAAGCTGAATATCACCGTATTCATCCCGAAATGAGAGTTCCTGCTAGGTCCACTTTTTATTACACTGAAAGGAGTATGAGAAACCACAAAAATCTACAAAGAAAAAAACGAACAGTTTTAGCTAACGCGGATGAAGAACTACAAATTTTATTATATTTTCAAGGTAAAAAGTTATTTTATATTTAAGAGCCTTATAAGAATTATAATTTATGCTTTGATTTTTGTAGAAAAACCATATTTATCAACCGTAGATGCTAGTAGACACTTTCAATGCTCTAGATCTAAGATTCAAAGAGTTCTTCAGAAATATAGATATCATCCTTACAAATTGATGCCAGTACAAAAATTAACAAATAATCATGAAATAAGAAGGCTAACATACTGTAATCAGATGTTAGATATAAAAAACGTAGATAACGATATCTTTAATAAAATCTTGTGGACGGATGAAGCTGTATTTACAACAGCAGGGATGTATAATAGAAAAAATACTCACATGTGGGCACCAGCAAATCCTCACGCATACGTCGAAATAAAAAAACAGGGCAGAATGTCATTAAATGTGTGGTGTGGTATCCTTAGAAACCAAATAATTGGACCCATTATATTTCAAGGATCTTTGACTGGAAATAGGTATTTGCGGTTTCTAGAAAATGAGATTGAAGCTTTATTAGAAGAAATACCTTTAAGAGAATATACCATATTATATGGCATCAAGATGGCGCCCCGCCTCATAACTTTAGGCCAGTAAGGATTTTTTTTAATAATCGTTTTATTCAGTGGATTGGAACCCATGGTACCATTAACTGGCCACCAAACAGCCCTGATTTGACTCCTCTAGATAGTTTTTTATGGGGGTATCTTAAAAATGAAGTTTATAAGGAAAGAAGTGAAAATTTGGAGGAATTAAGGGAAAAAATTCAAAGAAGTATAAACTCCTTAAATGAAGAACACCCTGAATATATTTCAAATGCTCTGTTAAAACTGGACAAAGATTATAGAAACTGCGTTGAAAATAATGGCGGCCATATACAACATTTGTAAATATTTAAAGAAACAAGGCTCAAAGGTTTTTTTTTTTTCAAAGAAACTAAATTTTTTTAAAAATGATGAATTAAATATTAACATTTTATATATTTTTGAAATTAGAAAAAAAATGTCTTTCATTTAAAGTAAAAATATACAAGGGGTTCCATTTTAAAAAAATTAACTTTGTGTTTTATATTAACTTTGCGATACCCCTGTATTATATTTTATAACATTTCCTGGCGATTTAAGATAAACCCTATAACTTTTATATCAAACTTTTTTTTCCACCTCGTATAGTAACCGAGCCAGGCTCTGTCTAAATATAAAAGACAACCCTGTACTTGTTACACCCGTACCTCACAGAGATCGCTTGAATGGTTTTTGGTATATATTCAATTACAAATTTATGGACACAATTTTATTAAGACGCTTATTTTTTAAGTCATTTAATGTTAATGTTACAAATATTATAGGGTTTGTCGAATTTGAAATCGGTACATATATCATAAACGTGTTCAAAATTCTTCAAAACTCTATCACTTAATTTTATGCTCAGTTTAAGTAGGGTAAAGTAAGGTAAGTCGGTGATATTTTTATTTAAGCGTGAGTAATTTGTATTTCTAAAGATAATATAATTTGCTTGACCTTTCTATCCAAAAGTTCAATGTTTTACACAATTGTTCATTTACAAAAAATGCTAAAATAATGTAAATTTTGACAGAAAAACATATACTCAAAAAATACCAATCGGTTAGGTAATTTGGTTATAGGTAAGTTTATTTGGCGATAGTGGAGAGGTATTTTGGTGATATGGGATTAGGACCAGTAAAAAATAAAATTATTGAAATCGTGTAAGTATAATTCATAAGAAAACATTAAGTTATTAGTATATACAGTGCATCCCAAAAGTTATGTCTAAATTCATTTAAAATTCAGGGGTGTGTTCGAAAAAAAAACGCTCGGACCCGTCGATTTCTATTTCAAGTTGCGCATTTTTGCACGTGAAGTTTGTATATACAGAGTTGCTCAAAAATAAATAACGACCATCAACTTAATTTTTTCAAATGGAAGTACCTTTTTTTATTTCATTTTTGAATTTCGCGTGGAATTCTACGTATGTCTCATGCATATGTCCTATACCTAAAGTCAACAGTTATCGAAAAAAAGACCACCAAACATTATTATTGAAGTTCACATTACGAGTCACCTTATGTCTGAGAATTTTTATACAGAGCAAAATTCCATTCATTCATGTTTTTTATTGGTGGCTGGTAACCGTGTATTTTCATAGAAACTGTATGACAGTTGTACGCCAAACAGATATTGTCAAGTGTGAAGTGTACGAGCAAAGTTGCGGTTTTCACAATGGTAAAGTTAACGGAACGAGAAAAAATAGAAATTCTGTGCATGGTTGGGTTTGGTGATAGAACACGTACTCAAAGAGAAGCTGCTCAATTATTCAATGAAATCCATCCTGATCATCCTCCGATATGTCAAAAGGTGGTGAGTAGAATAGAGGCTAAATTTAGAGAATTTGGTCATATTAGAGATCTGCCGAAATCTGGTCGTCCTGCTCGAGATGAAAATGAATAACTTGACGTTTTGCTTTCTTTGGAAGAAAATCCATGCATTCGTCTGTCGCAGATTGGGGCAAATTTACAGATGGTGAAATCTACAGTTCACCGAATAGTTAAAAAGTACAAATATCACCCCTACAAAGTTATTCCTGTGCAAGAGTTATTTGATAACGATTTCGATAGGCGAAATGAGTTTTGTGAACGCTTACAAAACATGTGCAATTTCAATAATAATTTAGTAACAAATATTATTTTTTCCGATGAAACCACTTTCTGTTTGAATGGTAGTGTGAACAGACAAAATTGTTGATATTGGGCAACAGAAAATCCGCATTGGATGATGGAGGTAAACACCCAGTACCCTCAAAAACTAAATGTGTAGTGTGGAATAGTGCGCGGAAGAGCAATAGGTTCCTTTTTCTTTGAAGATCATCTTCATTGTATCTCGATTTTCTTCAATTTGAATTAGTTCCAGCATTACTAGATTTATTTCCAAATACATTGGTCCCAGACTATCCTGACGAAGAACTAATTTTCCAGCAAGATAGCGCTCCTCCGCACTATGCTGCCACTGTGCGTACATTTTTGGATGAAACCTTTCCCAATCAATGGATAGGAAGGAGAGGACCCATCGAATGGCCTGCTAGGTTGCCTGACCTAACACCAATGGACTTTTTTTGTGGGCATACCTCAAGTCGAAGGTATTTGTTAATAGGCTAAATAATCTAGACGACTTGAAAGAGAGAATTCGCAGAGAAGTGTGCGCCATAACTCCGGAAATGATTGAAAATGTGCAACGAGACTTTATTGATCGCCTTGAATATTGTCAAGCCGTGAATGGCAACCATTTTGAACATTTAACTTAATTTTTGTCCTTTTTTTATTTGTTACATGAATCGTCTTTTTTTCGATAACTGTTGACTTTAGGTATAGGACATGATGCATGAAACATACGTAGAATTTCACGCGAAATTCAAAGATGAAATAAAAAAAGGTGCTTTCATTTGAAAAAATGAAGTTGATGGTCGTAATTTATTTTCGAGCGACCCTGTATATACAAACTTCACGTACAAAAATGCGCAACTTGAAATAAAAATCGACGGGTCCGAGCGTTTTTTTTTCGAACACACCCCTGAATTTCAAATGAATTTAGACATAACTTTTGGGATGCACTATATAACAAACATTATTCTGAGTCAGTTGAACGATGCTCATCACAACCGTCGCATGTCTTCATCGTCAGATCTCGATTGACAGTTTGTGTGATATGGAACGCAGCAAAAAGAACACTGTACCCCATTTTTGGCTTTCTCATCCTCTCGGTAGCTAATTCCACAAACACCACAATACCAGTAATCATCGTCGTCTTTTTTCTTGCTTTTTGGTTTGGAGTTTTCGTTCCATGCACGCTTTTTCGTGTTAGAACCTTTGGAGCTTAGTACTCCTGAAGGTCCTGGTTGTGGCTGTGTTGGTATGTGAGGATCAGTTAACCATTTTGCACTGGAGTCTCTGGTTTTAACCTGCCCGCGGTTTTACTTTGCTCGCTGCACTGGCAGAAGGAAGTAAAAATAAATTGTCAGTGTTGGATTTTTCCAAAGGAGGATCAGAAGGAAGTATATCATCAAGTCTAGCGACTGATTGATTTTCTCGAAGAGTGTCAGTTTTGATAGGGCTATAGCTTCGGGTGAGATAGCATCTTTATTCAAAGGACAGATTCCACTTTTTCGAAAGGCGTGTTCAATATTAGTGGAGGTAAAACTTTTAATCATTGCTACAGAAAATATTTCGTTGAAGTTATAACGGCTAGGTTTTTCACCGTTTTCTTTTTTCATGTAATCGTTTAAGCAGTTAGTCCAAGCGGAGTTTAAGGGACGATAAACGCCCACATCAAGTGGCTGGAGCAGATGGCTTGTGTGTGCTGGAAAGGTGAAGAGATGAATATTTTTTTGCTTTGCTAAGTCTAAAACAGCCAACGACAAATGTAAAGCATGAGAGTCCATCAAGAGAATTATAAGTATTTCTTTTGATATGGAATTAATAAAAAACTGGAACCATTCCAAAAAAATATCAGAGTTTATCCAGCCTTTCGGTGACAGTTTTACTAATGAGTTAGGTATGGCTCCACGGGCTAAATCAGGGTTCCAATGCACACCTTTGAAAAGGTGCCATTGTCACAAATGCAGCCGAGAACTGTAGTTGTTTCTCCCCTGTCTGCGTAACTCCTTTTGTAAACATAACGCTTGCCTAGAGCCGTCACAACTTTGTTGGGTTTTACTATAAACGACAACCCCGTTTCGTCACAATTCCAAATTCTCCCTGGCGTATTTTTAATGTCCAATTTTGTAATAAGAGTTTCTAATTTTGTATAGAAATCAGCGGATTTGCCATGGAAGCTCGATATGCAGCTAAGTTTTCTGGCACACGTAATGTTAGCCCATATCTTTTTTTAAAGTTTGTCCACCACCACTTACTAGTTAAGTCATTATCCGCATTTAAAAAATTTTCACGACCAACCGATGTTGCAACCGAAAACGCTAGTTTTCTAATATTGTGGACAGTAAGACCAAATCCTAACTCTTGCATGACGATAATATATTTAAATATTCGGACTTCCAAGTCTGCCGGTAGAGCAAAGGGCCTTCCCAACTTTGATAAGTCGTGGATAACCGGATGACCTTCTGCATTTTCAGTTCTTGTTAAATATCTCTTTAATCTTCAAGCAATTCAATCCAAGCAATCTTCATGTCTTTCGATGCTTTACAAAGCATATACATATGGACACACCTACTTCACGGACCATTTGTGCTGCTCGAACCATAACTTGCTTCTCATAATTTCTGTACTTTGGGCATTTTATCTGCCATCTTATGGAAGGTAATTTGGTGTAGATAGATAGGTATGTTGGTGATACTGACGGATCTAAACTCAGGTTACTTTTATATTTGGTACGGTGTTAAGGCACATTCACAACAGTTAACCTGGCCATAGGAAATTCCACATAAATTAAGATTTTTTGCTGTTAAGATTGATTGCTCCCCTGTATATTTTACAGAAAAAATTATAAAACTTGGGGGCGAGTTAGAGCTAAAGAAAGATAAGCCACCATACCAAATCTCATTACTTTTTATTAAGTAAGTTGATTATTACTACTTGTTTTTACTACTAAGCTGATATGCACTTATTTGATTACATGCCGGTAAAATTGCTATCTTTAACTCTCCAATTTTAATAACGCACATCTTTATAAATAACACTTTTAATGTGACCCTACAGGAAAACCATTTTACCAAAAAAGATTAAATCAAATCCCTTGGGAGATTTTTTCAATTCTGTTAACATTCGACTTTTTAAGTAATTTTCACAAAAAAAACTTTAGTTTGTAGAGGTTTATAACCACTATAAATCGATTTAGTTATTAATTGTTAATATCTGGACCAAACATATTAAAATTCCTGGGGAATTTCAGGAGATACGGGCTATATATCGATTAAATAATAGCGGGCGCGGACTATAAATAAGTCGCTGGCAAACGACATATGCTGCGTTATAGATCTTTGGTTGCAGAGAATTGGAACCCAGAGCATTGACATTTTCATCTTTGACATCTCTCAAAACAATTTTTTTGGTTGCAATTCTTTCATTCGATCATTGGTAGTCGTACGAGACGGTTGTGTCTTCGCTCGTCGGCTCTGATGGTTGATAAGTTTTGTTTTGACTTTGATTTGTCTTTCTGTTTTTGACCTTACCAGACGCGACGCGAAGTTTTGCTGTACGTGTGCTTTCGGTATAAATAGTTTTGATTTGCTTCCTGTATAAACATTAGTTTTGATTTCCGATTAAATTAGTACCTGTTAACCTAAACTTGACCTTAAAATCAGAATTTATTGAACTTTAACTCTACAACATCAAGTTTTCGCAGTGCGTGTGATTTGATAATAAACAGTTCCGGTCTCCTGCTTTACAAATAGTTTTCGTTCACGGAACAATATTTGTTATTTAAATATTTGGACACTTTTTGAAATCAATCTTAAGAAATTATGGCTGAACTTAAGTGTGATTCCTGTCAAAAGACCATCTTGGAGAAAGAAAAATATAAGCTTCGCTGTAGCGGGGAATGTCGCCGAAATTTTTGCATGTCCTGTACTGGCTTGGATAAGGCCACAACAAAGGTACTGTATAATCAAAAGTACCAAAACATTAAATTCTTCTGCAATGTTTGTGACTCTCCTACTTTAAAATACCTTCACGACAAGGTTTCACAGTTACAAAGTTTTCACAGTGCAGATTCCTTTAGACATTGTTGATGCTTTGGGTTCATGTCTCAAAAAGAATACGGATCTCTACCCTGTCATTACAGAACTATATGACATCTTGAGTCAAAATGATCCCAAATGGAAGGTTTTGTTCGAGAAAATTGATGATATTCACAACTTGCTTGCCAATAGTAGATCTGAAAATGGTCAAGAGTCAATGTTTCACTCAATCAGGGATATGAAACAAGAGCTCTTTAACCTGTCTTCACTTCTTTTGGGAAATCACGACGAATCCGTCAAGATCCAGATTCATGATTCCCCCAAACAAGAACTTGCCAAAGAAATGGAAGATTTACGGAAGAGTATTAATCAAATTGCCCTTAAAATGGAAAAGTTGACAGTTAAGGAAAAAGAAATTCCTAAATACATTCCAACAATAGCAAAAAGATCCATTTCCATTTCTATACAGACCGATCAGGAACCAGAAGTTTCGCCCTCTACAGAAAGAATAACGGTTTCACCACAGAAAACCATAACTAGGGAAGAATGGCATTACCTAATCGTCTCTAATATTTCTCCTGACTATACAGTAAACCGGCTCGCTCACTACGTTAAAGATAAGATTCAGACTAATGCTTTTATTCGATGTTTTCCCTTCACGCAAAATGAAGACAGTGTGAACTCCAGCTTTAAAGTAGGTGTCCAAAACAAGGATCTTTTTAGCCAGCTAAAAGAGACGAACGTATGGCCGGCCGGTGCTGTAGTGGATGGACGAAGGATGGGTCCATTACCACCGTTAAATTCTCCACTGGTTAATAACTCCCAAACCTGTCTCAAATCAGCTCAATATGCTTCAAATTGGTTCAGATAAAGATGCTCTAAGTCATTTGGGCAAGAAAATGTCAGCTTCAAACTTGTGGAGAAGGCCAACGATGATGATGGACTGCATAATATGGACCCGATGACTCCTCCAGTAGTGCGACTATCCCAAAAATCTGATGCGGAAAATGGACGGTACCTGTTGGCTAGACTGAGAGACCCCACCATCCTAAAAACTCTTAGGCTCTACTTGGCATACCTCTATGGCCAGCCTTCCAACGTCTGTCTCGAAGGCCACACCAAGACCAATGTCAAGCTAATGCTAGCTTCAGAGGGCCTACCTACTAACATAGACTCCCTCCGACGCTTGTATATCCGTTTCCACGACGTCTATGGAATTGGTGCAGCCGAAGTGGAAGAAGACCTCTCCGCTTTTAGATCCTTCTTTTCTTCAGAAAAAATTTTAAGGCTTCAAAAAATACGAGAAAGTCAATCTAATTATTTTTTCAGTGGTTTCTCATCTAGGAACAAAAATTTTTAAATAACGTGATGCGACCAGAGGATCAAGCACCCTCTGATAAATCGGATGATAGCAAGCTTAGCGTAGTTCTTCTTAACATTCAGTCCTTAAGACACAAAACTAATGAATTATTTCTTTTATTAGAAGAGCTAAATTTTCCAGAAATAGTTGCTATAACCGAACACTGGCTAAACATTGATGAACCTGTTTTTGTTCAAAATTACACTACAATAGCAAGATTTAATAGAACTAATTTATCTCATGGGGGCACTATGATTATGTCTATAAACAACGATTTTTCACCGGTAACTAAGTTTGATAACTTTTTATCAGAAAAAGTATTGGAATTTTCTATAGTTTACCATAATACATACGACCTCTATATTATTTGTGTATATAGAACACCTGACGCTTCCTTCAAAAACTACTAAGCTTGCTAGAATCCTTGCCCTTAAAAGGTAAATTAATTTTGTGTAGCGCCCTTAATATTGATTTTTCCAGTGTGTGTGCTGCTCAAGAATCTCTTCACTCTATTTTCGTCTCAATGGGTATAGTAATGCATGTTAACTTTTCTACCAGAATAACTAGAAATAGTTCTAGTACCATCGACTATGTCGTGTCATCTTTTGCTCCTGAACTCGTAGATTGCACGGTTTTTAATTCCGGATTTTCTGATCATGAAGCTGCACTAACTAAATTTTCCATAAATTCTAAAGGCAAAAACACGTTACGTAAATTAGGCCGTGTTTTTGGAAAAAATAATTTCTTACAATTCAAGAACTTATGCCAAACGGCTGATTGGCCTTTTTGTTTCTGACGATATAGATAGTGAATTTTCTAGTTTTATAAAGTCTTTATCAAGTATTGCAGATAAGTCGTTTCCTCTTAGACCTATCAAAATTAAACATCATAAGCCATGGACCACTAAAGGCTTACGTGTTTCTGCAAAAAACAGGCGGTCATTATCACACCTGAAAAAATTTACAGACAGCGTATTTTTTCATAACTATGTCAAGCTTTATAGAAAAATGTACCATAAGACTATAAAAGCTGCAGAAGATATTTATTATAATAAAAGGATGATCGAATCAAGTAAAGTTGCCAAAGAATCATGGTCTATTGTAAATGAATTAAGAAATAAGAATTCTTCATCTAGCACTATCCCTACTTCACCTGAGGACCTTAATCACTACTTTGTTAATGTAGCTAAAAATCTAATGGCTACCATAACACCTTCTCACGATCCTCGTTCATATCTCCCAAATCAAAATTTACACAGCTTCTTTTTTACCCCCATTGTATCAACAGAACTTCAAACTACAATTAATGAAATAAAAAAAAAATCATCATCTGGTACAGATGGGCTCACTCTCAAAATGTTTTCCAATCTGCCAAATTGCACCTTAATCCATCTAACAAACTTAATTAACAAGTCATTCCAAAATGAAGTCTTTCCTACCTGCCTTAAGACTGCAATAATTATTCCTTTGCATAAGGGAGGAGATAAACAACAAGCTTCAAACTATCGCCCAATCGCACTCCTTCCCACTTTATCAAAGATCATTGAACGATTGGTTAAAAAAAGGCTCTTATCGTTTCTGTTTAAATATAAAATTCTTACTCCTCACCAATTTGAATTCTTGAGTAACAAGTGCACAAATGATGCTATGTTTTCTCTCTTTAATAGTGTTTACACCAGTATAAATAATAATCATTCAACAGCAACAATTTTTTGTGATTTCTCCAAGGCTTTTGATTGTGTAAACCATAACATCTTAATTGACAAATTGAATCACTATGGGTTCAGAGGAATGCCCCTTGAGTGGTTTAAATCGTATCTCAGTTACAGAAATCAGCTTGTAAAGGTTGATACGACGAAGTCTTCTTGCAAACCAATAGAATGTGGGGTACCTCAAGGTTCAGTCCTGGGCCCTATTTTGTTTCTGATTTTTATAAATGACATGACCAATCTTAACATCAGTGGCAAAATCTGTCTTTTTGCTGACGATACTAGCTTTACATGGAGCAATCCGGATGCTAGGGCACTACATGCTACTATTTCTAATGACTTAATTACCATTAAATCGTGGTGCGATTCTAATCTTCTGTGCCTCAATGTCTCAAAAACTAAAGTCTTATCATATAAAACTACTATTCAACCCTTTGTACTTAACAACACCAGTTTGGACGCTGTAGAATCTGTGAAGTTCTTGGGACTTAATGTTGACTACTCCCTAAAATGGGACTTGCATATTGATGCCTTATATAAAAAATTAAGTTTAGCATGTTTTGCCTTAAGACCAGTTTCCAGGGAATTAAGTTTTCAAACATCAAGAACAGTTTATTATGCCCTTTTTGAGTCACATCTACGTTACGCCCTTCCATTCTGGGGCACATGCGGTGTGACTCAATTTGAGCGCATCTTTAAACTCCAAAAGAGAGCAGTTCGGTGCTTGGACTTAATAGCAGAGCTCACTGTCAAGAAATCTTTAAAAAATACAAGATACTTACTCTTCCCGCTTTATTCATATTGGAATCTATTTGCTTAGTACGCAAACATAAGTCAGAAATGCCAAGTAGGCCGTCTCACAATTATTCACTTCGCAAAGCAGTGCATGATCTTTATCTGCAAACCCCTCGGTCCGAGTTAGTAAAAAGCTCTATTCTATACAGAGCCAAAAAGATGCATAATCATTTGCCTTTGGAAATTAAATCAATTACTTCTTTTCCTCGATTTCATAATGCTTTGAAGGCATACTTTCTGGAAAAAGCCTTATACGCAGTGGAGGATTTTTTTCTAGGATAACTTTTTGGGTATCACACACACACTGGCTCTTTTTATGTCTTAAAATAGAGAATATATTAGTTTTTTTTTCTTTAGTAAATGAATTGCACTTTCATTTTGTATTTAATTAATTTACTGTTATTGACTATTGTGTTTATTTTTATTGACATTTTATACATCATGATGTATATTGACCAGGTACATTGTTTTTGTACAGTTTTGCATGTATTTATTTTGTTTGTATATTTATTTTTATTTTTATTTTGTGTGTTTTGTTTTGTTTTTATATGTTTTTTTATTAACTTTGTCTACAAAATTTTGTAATTTTTTGACAATAAAGCATATGATTGGACCTTCTACCAGTGTTTTCAGAAATGTACGACATTTTAAATTCTCACGACTCCAAATGGAAGAATCTCCATGACAAAATTGATGACATTCATCGTCTTCATACTGTCTCTGAAAATGGACAAGAATCTTTTTCCAATCAATCAGAGATATGAAACAGGAAATTTTCAACCTGTCATCAATTCTTATGGACAACCATGGTGAGGCGGTAAAGGTACAGGTCCATGATTCTTCCAATGAAGAGTTAAAAAGTGAAGTAGAGAATCTGAGGAAAGATGTTTAACAAATGGCTCGCATCATAGAACAATTAGCTAAAGAAAAATCTAATGTTAAAAGTTACCAAGCTGTAACTAAAAGGACGATAGTCTGCCAGACTGATCATACAGAAAAACCAGACCCGGAGGTTCTGACGTCACAATGAACAAAGATGAATGGCATTACATGGTTGTATCAAATATCCCACCTCCGTTTACCGGAAATCAGCTTGCACACTTCATCAAAGAAAAACTGGGAACGACGGACTTTATCCGATGTGTCCCAATGCTAAAAACCAAGGACATTGCACATTCCGACTTCAAAATTGGTGTGCAGAACTTAAATCACTTAAAGCGGCTGAAGGATATTAGTATGTGGCCACCGGGCACTCTTATAAATTCATGTTTGGAAACCTCTAAAGCGCCAGTTCAAATAAATAGTACCACCTCGCCCAAAACTAAGCCTTCCCAGTCTAAGTCTAAGCCTCACTCTATGGTCAGCCATAACCTGCCACATCATTCAGTTCCATCAACATCTGCTACAATATCCAGAGAGGTTCAATCTTTGAAAATTAGTTCTGATAGGGAGGCCATTGCTACCTCTAAATCCCTTGCAACAGAATTATTAGAGGTTGATTTTGTCATCGATAATAATTTAGTGGCGAATAAGCAAATATAGACCCGTTGACTCCACCAATAGTGCGACTATCAAGAGACTCAGATGCGACTCATGGTCGCTATTTATTGGCCAGACTGAGAGACCCTTCCATCTTAAAACTTCTTAGGCTATTCCTTGCCTATCTGCATGATCAACCCTCCAGTGTGTGTTTTGAAGGACATACCAACACCAGCATCCGATTGGCACTTGCATCAGAGGGATTTCCTGGTGACGTGGACTCTTTGCGGAGGCTCTACTTTCGGTAATGGTATTAGTCTAACTGAAGTTAAAGCAGCTGATCTGTCAGCCTTCAGGTCCTTCTTCTCATCAGAAAAGCTGCTACGCCTTCAAAAAATCAGAGAGTGTCATAGCAATTATTATTCTGGTGGATCTCCCGCCAGGAATAAAAATTTTTAAATGACTTGACGCGAACAGAGGATCAAGCACTCTCTAAAATACTTGGACCTTGAGTCAAATTGATGTGCCAACAGCATTTCTTAATGGGATGTTGGACAGTGAAGTATTTATCAAGAAACCAGAAGGCTTACAGAGCAAGTCAAAAACGTTTAAATTAAACAGAGCCCTTTATGGTTTAAGAAATGCTCCAAAATGTTGCAACATCAAGTTTAATGAAGTGATGTCACAATTACATTTTAAAAGATCACAGTATGATTACTGTTTATATATCAATGAAGATGTATATTTAGTATTATTTGTTGATGACGCATTAATTTTAGGACTCGATATAAAAGTTAAGAAACTTGTGCAAGATTCATATGATAATTATGATATCTTTAATGTTAAAAATATACGGGATGTAACATCGTTTCTTGAAATGGAAATTACCAAACTGGAAGACGGATTCAAATTTACTTAAACAAGGATGATTTCAAGACTCTTGACTGAATTCAATATAATGTAGTGTCGCTACATTGCAGCAGCTATGGAGCAAAACTTTCAAGTGGATGAAAATCAACCAGGCTTGGAAAATGTACCCTATAGAAAACTAATTTGTAGCCTAATATATCTGTCAATAATTGTAACAAGACCAGATATCACATACAGCATGTCAGTTTTAAGTAGATATTTAGACAAACCAACGGTACAACTTTGGAAAGCAGGAAAACGCATTTTGAGCTATCTGATTGCTACAAGAGACTATGGATTGAGATTTAGAAAAGGAGTCAGTGGTTTAGAGGGAATGTGTAATGTAGACTGGGGTGGAGATAAGCAGAACAGAAAAAGTATTAGTGGATTTGTGTCTTCAATGGAAGTCGAATATATATCAGCAGGAACAGCAGCCCAAGAACTAGTGAATCTGAAAGGTATTTTATCCGAGTTTCGTGAGGGTAGTCCAGTGATTTTAAAGATTAATAATCTGAGTGCAATTTCAGTGATTAAAAGCAATTGAAATCGAAGAGCATTTAAATTGAGAGGGCGTATTAAGTATTTATAATTAAGATAATCTCTCGGAAAACGGTTTTTAAAGTTAACCATTAAAAGTACTCTCGTAGTCAAAATAAGGTGCTTTATTTTACCAGAAAATAACCATCTTTCAAAAATTATTAACATTTTCTTTGTAGACTTATGTGAAAATTACAATGTAATCTCTGAACATAAATAAATAAATTGAATCTGACGGAATCTGGACGCCAGCTTCACACACGTCAGTTAGAGGCAATTTTAGCTCTGGTATCCAGGACTATTCAAATTACTGACACAAATCCTTCCCTAAATATCCCTAGAATGTTTACAAATATTTCATTCTTTGGTTAAGTTTTACATAAACCTGAAATGAAATGAATATTCATGGAACATTTCATGTGTCAATAGGGAACATAAAACATATTTACAAAGCCAAAGAAATCAACTATAAAATTCTTACACTCACCTTCCAAAATAAAACACCCAAAGTTCCCAGGCAAAGGCAAGAATAGCAGCTCCAGCTGCCATAGGGGCGGCAATAGCCATCAGTGTGATTTTCCGACCAACTTTGTCAGCCATATAACCGAACAGAAAAGGCCCCATGGCTGCCCCCAAGCATAAAATAGCTGCTATTATGCTGATCTCTGTGGGATCCAAAGGCGCCCCTAGGGGGCTCCCGGGCCCGTTCAATCTTGGTAGCACTGGAGAGGTCCATGAGAAACCTGTGCCAGCGGAGAAGGCCAGCAGGTTACCTGAACCAAAAAGTGCTTATTAACAACGAATTTGGCCTTCGCATGACTAGCCAAAACATAAGCGATGTGTACAAAGCAAATTAAACCGACGATAGTGTCCCGGTGTTTAATTCGTTAATCGTTTTAATACCTCTAAACAATACTGAAAATTAACCGAACAAATATTACTTGATTGCCCCATTATTTTTAAAATTTCAAGTCGAGATAGGTAGTCGTTATCTAATTAGGGGATATAATTAACAATTTTGGTGCTACTGGCGGAAAAATGGCTATTTTAAGGCGTTTTTGTTGTTAATTATACAGCTTTAATCCAGTAAGAACATAAGGATTTTGATTTCCATTTGTAGCATATTACCTTGTATACGTGGCGGGTATAGTATTATCTCCGGGACAGCTGCTTTAGTGTTAATTTATAAACAAAATACAATAGTTTTACTTTAAGTAAAAGAAAATACAAACTTAAAAAATATACCTGGATTGCAAATGAATATGGCCACGATACCCAAAAATGACCACTGCCTGGTGGCCGCCATTTTCATAGTGGTTGTGTCCTTTTGATGTTGGTCACTCTGAACATTTTCAGTGTTGCCAACAAAAAATGTATTAAATGTTGACGTTTGACGTGTGAGTATAGCGGATTGCATAGTTTTTGGTGATTTGTAAACGATGCTTGGGTATATCGTCTGCAACAAGCGTCTCATGCGCCTCCTCCTTATTTAATACGTGGATAATGCATCACCATCCTTATTTAAACGTATTTGGTTCACTATTTTTCAAAACCGAATTATTGTGAATTGTCTTGAATAATTTATAGAGTTGTTTATTTTTACATAAACCCTAGCTAATTACAAATCGTCTATATTTTGATTTTTATAGATGGTTGTACCTATTAATGTGGAAACACTGTACATAGAAGGAAGCTAAAAGTGGTAACAGTAAAAATAGAAAGAAAATAATTCAAAGAAAATAATCCATTAACTGAATTTGTTAAGAAAAAACAAGCAAAAATTTAAACGAAGATCATCATTTTCATAGTCAAAAAAATTCTTAAAGTACAAGAAAAATCACAGATCTAAGAGAGCAACTATCTTAACTAAATGTAACTTTCTATTTTGTATTTTTGTGAACATAACCTCTCAAAAACTTTAATTATTTTGTTTCCCTACAATTGGCACAACTGAAATTTGTCAGAGTGACCAACATCGAAAGGACACAATCACGCAAAATGGCGGCGCCCTAGTAGTGGTCATTTACTTTTCATTGAATTGGCAGTCCAGGTATATTTATTAAGTTCGTGAAAGAAAACTAAAAAAAAGTAATATTTAAATTTTAAAATTGTCAAAACTAACTGTCAATGAGTGACATTTATAAATCTGACAAGTGATAATGTGAAAGTCGTCTTAATGGTACGCAACCCGCATAATGCGAAGCTACTTGCCTATAAACCCATACAATTTTTGTTTAAACTACCCTGTATATAAATGGGGATTTTTCAAAACTTAAAATGACTTCCTACTGCCTTTAGTAAAATGTTGTATAATTGTTAATACATTATCACTCACCTAAAAAAGCAGTTCTATACAAATAAAACGAATCTTTTGGTACGACCGCCGCACGACTCTCCGGTTCCAAACTATGAAATTTTTTATTCCATTTGATATCGCGCTGGTCCATAGTGGTGGGCTTATAAACGACTTCCGTAACGTTGTCTCGCTTATCTGCATTGATATCTAAGCGGATCCGCGTATCTTCTCCCTCCATTTTCGAGGACCGTTGCAATAAATTCAATTTGGAAAAAATAACAACAAAACCGGCAATTAAGCGAGTTTTTTCGCGAGTACTACTCGCCGTATTGCCTTTGGTAATGCAACTTTTTCTCCATATTTATTTAATAAAAAAAATATTATTTATTTTAGTTAATCTAGGACTATTGTTACGGTCTTAAGAAATCAAAGTGTAAATAATACGCTGTGATGGCGACAGACTATGCCAATGATAGAACTTTAGTTGACAATAAACACACAGAACACGAATATAGAAATATAGAATAAACAAATATAGAATAAACACCAATAAGTAATATAAACAACATCCAAGCGCAGAAATCATGAGGGACTACTAACCAAGCTCTCCTCAATCGGCATACAAAACTCATTATTGAATTGGATCAAAAGTTTTCTTGAACAACGAACAATCCGTCGATGGACACCTCTCCGTCAAATTTAACATTAACGCTGGAGTCCCTCAAGGATGAATTCTATCCCCCACCCTTTTCTTGATATATATTAACGATTTGCTAGGAACTACTGTCAATCCAATCTACAGCTTCGCGGACGATAGCACACTTATTTCCACATTTAAGTCCGCCAAACCAACGACAGCCGCAACTTCTCAGAATCTTAGGCAGCAACAAGTAGCTTCAACCAACAACGATATTAGAGTAATCTCGGAGTGGGCGGTAACAATCTGGTTAATTTTAACGCTAAAAAAACGCAGGCTGCAGAAGACTAACCTTGGTGACCCGGAGCTGGTTATGGCAGGGAAAACTTTGCCAATGAAATCATCTTTACATCTTCTAGGTCTAAGACCACGTTGCCGAAATCGCCAGGGCGGCTTCCAAAAAACTCGAAGTGCTTTTCAAAACGAAAAAACTGTATACACCAGAACAGCTGCTGACTCTTTATAAGGCTCAAATACACCCTTCCCTCGAGTATTGCTCGCATGTCTGGAGCTCTGCACCCAAGCATAGTTTAAACCTGCTGGATTCTATACAGAAGAGAGCTATTCGTCTTATCGACAAACCAGAACTGACAAAGAGTCTGGATAGTCTGGAGCACAGGAGAAAGGTGGCTGATCTCTGTTTATTCTACATAGTATATGTCATGACTCTGTTTTCTTTTTTTTGTTTGTCATTTAGATAATCAAGAAGAAATGTATTAACGGATTTGGAGCACATGTATGAAGCTGGTATGGTGAAAATCGGAATCGGATGTCGGCCATCTTGCTTGGCAAAATTGACAGGGAGCTGAGACAGTTGTTGACATTGACTGATGGAAGATCATTTGTCATTGTCATATTATTTGATACCGTGGGTTGAGTTTGCTATTTGTTTTAAGGATGTTATTTTAAATTCATGACGTTTTTTTCTAAAAAGTTCTCTTTTAATATTAAGAGTAATGTTTTAATTGATTTGCAGCAAGCAATTGCAGGTTTCTGGTGAGAAAATCTGATTTTATTTATTACCTACTATTATGTTTTTGTATTGTCAATCTTTAGTTTTTTATAAAATGAATACAATTTTTGTGATACATGTGGCATTGTTAAACCCATTGTTAGAACTATTACTCAATTAACAATCTATAAATACTTAAAGGATAAAAATGCCATGTAAAAAAACTTAAAAAGATCTGTCAATCAAAGATTACATAAAAGAGGCTAAAAATTTGAAACCTAAATTGTATTTTAAAGTAGTCGAATTTCTGTGATAATTAATGACTTAGGTACTCGATTATCTGTGATATATGCTACCCTTATTTCTAAAATAGTATATTTAATTAAGTCCAGTTCAGAGATCTATTAGAATCTTTGATGTACCGCGAATAGTCCGTGTGCCGGTGTTGCTTGTATTGTCACATTGCATGCATGTTTATATCGCAAAATTTTATGTGGAAAGCGCCATAAAATTATATTTTAAGCGATATTTAATCATTCCATTAAATAAATAAATGTTTTAAGCATTTTTTTAAGAATTTATACATTTGATTCGTGAAATTTGAATACATGCGCCCACGTACTATTTTGTTAGACTTTGACCACAGTCACAGCCACTCAAGCGTGAAAAGTTACACAGGTCCGGCCTTAAAATTTATTTGTATTTAAAATTTTATTATTCGGGATTTTTGGGTTTAGTTTTATTAAGTTTAGATAAATACTTTTATCAATTTTGCATTATGTGGGATTTTGTGAGTCGGCTGTAACTTTAATATCTTCTTTTTTGTCAGATCGTAAACAGCGGGTGATTTTGAATGATAATGAATCGGGGCTTCTAGACGTAGTCAGCGGTGTTCCGCAGGGTAGCATTTTGGGCCCATTACTCTACACACTTTACACATCTCAGATAACAAAAAAGATAACATATTGTAAACATCATAACTACGCGGACGACACCCAGATCTATTTCTCTTTTAAAGATACTGATGTTTGGCAGGCTAATATAAAAATTAATGAAGACCTTAACAATTTATTTATAGAAACGCAAAAGTTACTTTTAAAAGTTAATCCCACATAAGTCCACAGCCATTCTTTTTTGTAGTGATAATAAACGAACAAATATTTTAAATAACTTGCAACTTTACATTAATAATGATAACATAACTTTTAAAAATTCTGCTAAGAATCTTGGACTTTTAATGGATTACAAACTAAGATTTAAGGATCATGTTACTCTTAAAATGAAAAGTGGGTACTCCGCACTGAAAATGATTTATTCGCAAAGGGATTACCTGAATTTGTCTATAAGAAAAATGCTTTGTGAAACATTGGTACTATCCCAATTAAATTTTTGTGACGCCATCTATGGCCCTTGCCTTGATTCTTCTGACTCATATAGAATACAAAAACTTCAGAATTCCTGTCTTAGGTTTGTATATGGCATAAGAAGGAGAGAACATATTTCACATAAGCTAAAGGTTGCGGGGTGGTTAAATATGTACAATCGTAGAGTGTTGCATCTTATTTGCTTCTTTTTCAAAATTCTTAAGTCAAGGATTCCTTCATATTTACATCGAAAAGTTAGATATCGGACTGATGTGCACAACTTGAATATTAGAAGAAAACAATTATTAACTATTCCTTCACACAATAAAGAATTTTTTAAGAGATCGTTTTCTTACTTAATAGCACACTATACTAACAAATATTGTATAAATGATTTTACCATGTCAGAAAAAACTTTTAGGATGAAAACTAAACTAATTCTAATAAATCAATAACAAATTACTCACTTAGAATAATAAAAAATTGTTTTTTATTTTTATTTTTAAATTATAAAATCAAATTATTTATATGTGCCAACCTTTTCCTTGTCCAATTCCAGTTCCTTTTCCTATTCTCTCCTTATCCCATCAGTATGCTTTTTATTCGTGTTGTATTAACTTTCTCCTTTTTTTCTTTAACTGGGAAAATGCTTTTGTTTATTATTTATAAGTATCATTTATAATTATAATATATATATATATATAATATACATTTATATTATATAAGGCCTCAACAGAATTCAGGGAATCTCGCAGGTGTTGTTTCCTGGAAGTCTGAAAACATGGCCTATTAGTCACCTTCTGGAATTTTATTTGTATTTGTATAAAATTTAAGTTCTATAGATATTTTTTAATTGTTTCAATACACATTAAATGTGCTCTTTGTAAAGAACGAACTATTCAAGATGTGATATGCATTTGGTTTATAACAGAATTGTAATTTTTTATTTTTCTGGTGATTAATAAAAGTCTTATTATTATTATTATTATTATTATTATTATTATTATTATTAAGTTAGAAATTATAAAGAGATATACAATAATACAGAGGAAGTCTGAGGACAGTATGACCATACTTTTTAGCTATGGTATCTACTACATACAGCTTTTCCCATGATTTGGTATTTACAACTTCCAATAATTGTTTCTTTGTATAAGATTCATGGAAATAGAAATCATGTTTTAATAAAAATATGTCGATTTCCAATTTATGTGAAGATGTGTTTGGGATTTTTTCAGAAAGCCTTGAATAATATGATGCATAATCCATAACAATCACATTGTTTTCCTTTAAATTTGGAATTAATGTTTTGTCAAACCAGGTTTCAAAAATATCTGCATGCATGTTTTTATGATAGTCCACATTGTACTCTTCAATTTTTTTTGCCACACAATTTCAGTCAATCTATTACCCAACCTTCTTTTGCACCACAATGAATAATGATCATCCGAGATCTCCTGTTTGGTGGATCTTTTAGGACACATTTGTTAGAACTATCAATCTAACCCTTTCTTGCCGTATCATGGGTATCATACCATGTTTCGTCTAAATAAAATATGGATCTTTCTTTCTCCCAAAATTTTTTAATTTTCTCCAAATATTCTATACGCCACCCGACAATTCGATTACTTTCCATTACAACAACCCTTTTGTTAGCCATCTTAAACTTAAATCCAAGTTTTATCAGGTAGTCCGCAAGGTTGAGACTGAGAGATGTTTGTCCCTTGGCGATAAGGTGTCCTTAACCATCTCTATAGTTGGAACCTCATTGTTTTTGTATTTAGAATACACAATTTCCCTTAGCAATTTGGCAATATCCGTGTCAAGTCCCTTTGATTATCCTGCATATTTCCTTTTTTTTTGTCTTTAATCCCTTTTTTTACAAAATAGCATATTGTACTATAGGGAATCCCTGTTAAAAATGCTGTTTTTTGCAAAGCACTACAATCATTTGTGAACTAAGGATCATTCCTTAGATTGTTATAGACATGTAAACAAATTTGTTTCGCGTCTTTACTTCCCTGACTTCTCCCTCTGCTTCCTCAACATTAGAAAATTCACTATCTTAAAGGATCTAATAAAAGTAACTAATTAAAGTATCTAATCTAACTATTATAAAGTATATTATATATTCAATTACCTGTTGACTTACCAATATGATTTGATTGGTGCTTTTGAGAGGTCTGTACAGGTCGATAGTGTGTATACAGACTTCTCGAAGGCCTTTGATAGGGTTGGTCATGAACATCTGGTTCCAAAGTTTGGGGCTATGGGCCTTGGTCGAATTTTGTCACAGTTTTTTGACTGGTCGCACACAGTTGGTCCGGATAAGTAATTATATTTCTAATGGTATTGAAGTATCTTCAGGCGTGCCTCAAGGTTCGCATATTGGACCGGTCTTTTTTAACTTGTTTATAAAAGATTTGAGTGATGTAATTTTTCATTCAAAACATCTTGTTTTGCTGATGATTTAAAACTGTATTGAGTCATATCTTGATGCTGAGCTACTTCAATTGGATTTAAATAGTGTTGCTGAGTGGTGTAATAGCAATAGTCTGGAACTGAATGTAAAGAAGTGTGTATGTATTTCGTTTGGTCGTTCTAATAAAATTATTAATTATCAATATACAATCAACAATAATGAACTCAAGTCAGTTGATACAGTTAAAGATTTAGGTGTTCGATACCAAGCTAACTTTTTTGCCGCACATTTTAGATATTATTAACAGGAGTATGCGTAGTCTTGGTTTTATCACTAGATGTAGTGTACATCTTTCACCTTACTGTTTCAAATTACTTTATTACTCTTTGGTACGTTGTTTGCTTGAGTATGCGTCTGTAATTTGGTCATCTTATTATGATTCTCATATTGATATTTGTAACGTTAAATTGAAATAAAAGGTATATTAATAAAAATTAACAAAATTTAGATAAGTGAGACAAATCTATGGTTCGTAATATTTAAATAAATGGAATAAACTGGCCTGTTTGTTCCTCCAAGAAATTGGAGGCTGCCTTCAAAACCGAGGCTGTGAATGTATGCCATTTGTAGCTCAGCTATCCGGACTGGAAATCTCTAATACTAGCTCTAACTCTGGCTCCAGCTCCACCGTTTTCAGCTAATTCCCGGGGAAATCAAAAGCTTGCAGTCATCAACAATTGAAGAAGAATAAAGAGGAAAACGGAAAAGTAAAACCCTAAAACAACGGTTGCCATTGTATGTGACACACTCACCTTGCTAAGTTTCATTCTCTATCCATCAAAATCTTGGGCATCCTGCACCAGAATTATGAATTAAACGGTTCCCTAAAGGAACAAGATTAAGGACTATAAATTACAAACCATATTGGCCACTCCCTGCTTCACAAACTTCGGAAATAAAAAACTGGCCTTTTACGTGTGCTCCTACCGGCGACACGGGAACAAGTCGTCGAAAAATGGATGCAGTACCGACTAAATCGGTAACGACCCCACCTCTCGCCTGAGCTGTCAATATCAGCCAATCAGAGAAAACGTTATTTAAGACCAATCAGAAAAGTGACGGACCGTCAACAGAAAGCATGGATAATTAAACCAAGAGAGTGATGCGTTGCAGTAGTAAGTGTGAATTTAAAGAAATATGAATAAAAGAAGTTGACTGAAATTATTAATGTCATTATTGAAATTAATGAAATATCAATGGAGCGTTAGTGAACATAAGGAGTAGAGAAATAAAACGCTACAATATACATGTTTAAATGGCAAAATTTTATATAGTTTGTCTATGAAATCATTTTAATTATACATAAAACCCCATGTTTTATACTATTTTTTATTTTTCTTTCGAAAATTTCCATTTTTAGAAAGAAAATAATATCACAAGAAAATAAAATCAAAAAATTGACCGCGGACTAAAATCCAAGCATCTTACAAAATATTTTAAAGACTTCCAGCACTCACAGACTTCTCACCTCTTTTTAGCCAATCTATTAAACAAAGATAAAACACCTGCGTTCTGGCGATTCCTACTTTAGGCTATGCAAGTGAGTGTGTATCTCTCTCTATTCCACTGATTTTGAGGATTACGTGGCCGTACCCAAATAAATTTTTGGGCTGTTTTTGTATTACTTTTGTCGTGTTTTTAAAGAGACCTTTAAGGATGGGTCTATCGCTTTAAAAATAGTTGTTGGATGGGTCTATCACCTTTAATAGTTGGGAGGGAGGCCATGTGAGGTTATTATTATTTGATGGGCTTGGCCGGTTTGGCTTTTTACATGTTTATGAAAGTGAAGAATTTAGAATTTGGCCTGTATTTGTCTAAATTTTTTGCAGTTTTTACTGTGAGGAAGTGTGTTTTTTTTATTTGTTTTGGTATTATACCTAAAGTTTACCTAAATGTTTCGACCCTGGGAAAATAGGCAGGAAAATTTGGCAAATGAAGAGGAAAGTGTTTGTGCGGGCTTATGGAGACCGTGGGTGCACAAGAAAGACTATAACATTTGTGATGAAAACAACAACATTGATCTGGACAGTGATTTAGACTTACATAGTTCTGATAGTTCATTTTCTAGTGTTGAAGAAGCAAAAAGAAGCAAGGAAAGTAGAAGCTACAGAGGAACATCAAGCAGTTTTAAAACGTAATTGTTTAGGTACAGACGCCAAACAAATTTATCTAAATGTCTATAACAATCTAGGGAATGATCCTCGGTTCACAAATGATTGTAGTGCTTTGAAAAAAACAGGAGGTTTTAACAGGGGTACCCTATAGTATAATATGCCTGTAAAAAAAGGGATTGAAGACAGAATAAAAAGGAAAGATGCAGGACAATCAAAGGGACTTGACACGGATATTGCCAAATTGCTAAGGGAAGTTGTGTATTCTAAATACAAAAACAATGAGGTTCTGACCATAGAGATGGTTAAGGATACCTTACCGGCAAGAAACAAACATTTCTCAGTATCAACCTTGCGGAGATACCTGATAAAACTTGGATTTAAGCAGCTTAAGATAGTTAACAAAAGAGCTGCTGTAATGGAATTATCAGGTGCTATATTATCTTGCTATCAACTATCCTGAATTTCTAATTTAATAAAACTAAACCCAAAAATCCCAAATAATAAAGTTTTAAATACAAATAAATTTTAAGGCCGGACCTGTGCAACTTTTCACGCTTGAGTGGCTGTGACTGAGGTCAAACGTCTAATAAAATAGTACGTGGGCGCATGTAGTCAAATTTTACGAATCAAATGTATAAATTCTTAAACAAATGCTTAAAACATTTATTTATTTAATGGAATGATTAGATATCGCTTAAAATATTACTTTGTGACTCTTCCCACATAAAATTTTGCGACTTAAACATGCATGCCATGTGACAGTACAAGCAACACCGGCACACGGACTATTCGCGGCACATCAAAGATTCTAATAGATCTGTGAACTGAACTATACTGAATCTTTGCTGCAACCAATTTTTGTACCATTTTCTTCTTTTTTGCAGGATTTTCTTCGGATAACAAAGCAGCCACAATAACTGCGGCCGCTTTTCTCTTCGATAAAATCGGTGGCATGGTACAGGGTGTCCCATTTTGGGTACTTTTGCGGGATATCTTATTGTTATTTTTAGAGGTAGAGAGTTGCGGTTTTAGCGATACTGTGCTACTTTTTCGTAAAACTAAAGATGCTGTTAGCAAAATTTTCATAGCTCTTTATTTTTTAAGATACAGGGCATTTTTGAAATTTTTGCATTTTGGGACCCCCGTCGTATCTCCGTTATTTTTACAGTTTTTGTAAAAATAAAAACTCATTCTTATAGATTTTTTCCATAGAATCTAGTGGTACAGATATATTTTTTTTTGCTTAATAGTTTTTGAGTTATAACCCAAACTTATAAAACCAGAGCTGCCTTAAATAAAATGCCTTTGAAGTCGTTAACTTCGGAAGAGGCATAGTTTGCTGCATATCTATAGTCATATAGCACATGTTGCTATTTAAAAGTGTGTTGCTCTTATCTTTTTTTTGAGCCTCAAACCCTGCTTTATAAAACATTTTATGTATTTCGTCACCTTCGCCAGAATCACATTTCGAACATGTGTCACTTTTTGGGCTCCGAAAACCTAAGTTAAATTCTGTAAGAAATATTTTTCTATACGTACTTTCTTTAACATGATGAGTCGGCACAACTGGCAGTATATAGAGAAAACATCTTTTTTAATGTAAGCATTGGAGACAGGTATCTTCTATTAGAATTTTCGTTTCTTGAATAATGCGATTCATCGTAAGGAAAACTTTTTATATGATCTATAATATATTTGCGAACTTCATCAGTAATTTTATGGGGTCTGATGCTATGTTTTCCTTACATATCAGGACTTGGAAGTGTTTTTTCAAGTTTCAGTTGTTTTTGCAGAAGTTCTATTTTTTTTCTTCCTATTTGAAAAAGTTGAAAAAAAGCAACTTTGCAAATAAATATCTGCTTTCCATCTATTGTGATAAAATATTTGAAGAAGCGCGTTCTGTTTTTAGTTGTATTTATTTTTTTGCGTTTTATAGTGTGTGGTATGATACTTCTAGATAGGAAAGCATTTTTTGTATTTATATCCATGCCGTAGAATTTTTTAAATATTACTTCCCTATTTTCGACAGAAATTTCATCCCTGCATTTGCTTTGGCATTTGCATAGGTTTTCTCTTCTTACGCTTTTTGCGCAAATTTTATAATCCTTTTGGCCCATATATTCTTCGCCTTTACATCTGGCTATGGCAGCAGCCTTTCTTTTCCATTTTTCGGAATTTCTGCTCCTTCTTCTCGATTTCTTCTTAGAACGGTCGTCCTCTATTTCAGGACTGATAACTTCAACATTTTCACCTGTTTCTGCAACGTTAACTAAAAAAAAAAAAACAAAAAATTATTACAGATACTATAGTCAACTTTAATATAATACAAGTAAAAATACATACCACCTACAGTTTTACCCCAGGACGTCATCATCTGACGAATGTGAACTTTGCTGTTTTTTATTTTTGATTCGCTTTTTATTGTGAACTAAAAAAATATCAGAATTTATAAACATGCAAACCTGTCATCAACCAAAAACAGTATCAAAACGCATACGAAAAAATTTAAATACTAGTTAAATGCAAAAAATTAGTAAAACCCTTAACACCATCAACCTACCTAGTGTACTGAGTGGGAGATTATCATCTGAACTATCTGTCTCATAAGAACTATCACTGTCTGTGCTTGGCTTATATTTATTTGAGGAGCGTAAAAAATCTGCATTACTACCATTACCTAGAAAAGATATTATATTACCAAAACGTAATATATTTTTAGCTATGCTTTTAAGAAGGTACGAGTACAATACAATTCTACTTGCTTTTTGATAAAAAATAGTTCATCTCATCTTCTGATGAGCTAAGTGTCTCCGTAAGGGTATCTTCCTTAGTTGAGGGATAATCAGGAGCTAAAAATCAAATTCTACAGAAAAAACTGAAAAGAATCAAAATTCTCAGCATAAACTAGTTTAAATTATATTATTAAATAGAAAAGATATTTTAATCAAAATAATCTATTTATAGTCTTATTATGCCCCTAAAAACCAAGAGAAAAAAAGGTAATGTACATAACCTCATTCAACTTGGACATCCTAATATAATAAATACTTACTATAATTTACTTACTGTAAATATTAATTATAAATAGGAATTATATTCATATCTACTAATTTACTTACCGTGTGTATCTTCTAAAGGCCTCCCAATATCTTCAGGATAAAGGTGTTAAATGATCTTAACACCTTTATTCACAGAGATCATTCTTTTTGAGACAGTTAACACCTTTATCCACTGGTTATCTCGAAAATGGTGAAAGTTGGCAGCACAGAAGTTTATAAAATAGGTGTAAAAGGACTTTATCACCTCTATCCACTAAAAAAGTAAATTTTTCGAAAAATGTTACTTAACACCTTTATCCATCAACCCCTTCTACTATGTTCAACTTGTGTTTAAACTGGTCTTACGACAGATCGTATCCGTATGTGGCCGAAAATAGCATCAACCTATTGTTCAATTTCGTAGTACAACTTATCGTACGACTTGTCGTCCTACGTGTAGTATCGTGTGTGGCCCGTTTTAGTGAAGTAGATCTCAAGAAATTATCAAACTGCCAAATGACTGTAGCTCCTGAACCGTTCTACGAGTTAAAGGTGTTCTATGATGACTTTTCTAGCCTACAGTAAAGATCCGTTCGTACTTACTGTAGATCATTATTAGAAAGAAAGAAAGAAAGAAGAAAGAAAATGTGCTATATTACGTAAGAATAATCTTGTGTACAAGCATCCTACAAGCTAAAAAAACAAAACAAAAATACAATTTCAAAAATTGACAAAACAATGAACAAAATTAAACACATGAAGACAAAACTTTTTGAACATACTTGAATTAAAGATAACTAAATAAAACAATCAATTACTAAATAAAGTTAAACTTGTTGACAAAACTAGAGAAAAAAAAACTTTCCAACATGTCCAAGGTTAAAATCTATCATTAAAAAAGTCATCTAGGTTATAATATGCCCTAGCCAATAAAAGCGTCTTTAATTTTTTTTTAAATTTCTTAACATCCGATATATGTCTAACACATAGAGGAACATGATTGTAAATTTTTTTACTTATGTAAATTAATGAGTTTTTGGTAAGGGAAGACGTAGGAATAGGTAGGGGAACATCATTTACACGACGAGTCAAATGACCGGTGTCAGTGGGTAGTTTGGGAATTTTGTGAACAAGAGCAGTTGTTTCTAAGATAAAGAGTGAAAAAAGAGTTTTTTAAAAATGAAGAGAGGTTTGCAAGAATCTCTTAACTTAGCAGAACACAGGTATCTAACTGCTTTTTTTTTGAATAACAAAAACTTAAAGACTTATTGGTTAAACCCTAAAAAGGCAAGCCATACCGAATATGAGATTCAATAAGTGAAAAGTACACTAAACGTGCAACCACCCCTCCCAGCTCTTGTTTTGCCATTCTTACTGCAAAACATCCAGAAGATAATTTCCTAGCTAAATGTAAAATATGATCTTCAAACCGAAGGCGACCATCAATGGTAATTCCTAGGAACTTGCAGCACTCTTTATTCTGCAAGAGGGAATTTTCGTCAAACATCAGACCCTGAACATCGCACTTAAACCCCATAATAGACGTCTTTCCTACATTAAACACGAGTCTGTTGGAAGCACACCACCCTGATAAAATCTGAAGGTCTTCAAGGATACAAGTCTTAATATAATTAGAATTTTTATGGCTCCATAGTATGGTGGTATCTTCAGCAAACTGAACCACCTTGCCCTGCAGTTTCAATGAACTCAAGTCATCCACATACAGTAAAAATAACAGTGGTCCCAATACTAAACCCTGGGGAACGCCGCATTTTAGGGATCTAGAAGCAGACAAACGCCCAGACACTGTAACCTTCTGAGTACGATTTAATAGATAGGAATCAAGCCATCGCAACGCTACGCCCCTAAAACCATACTTATCGAGCTTAGATAACAGTATTCCATGATCCACACAGTCAAATGCTTTGGATAGATCACAAAACACTGCCGCCGATGACTCTCCAGAATTCAAGGACACATAGACGCTCTCCAAAAAGCTAAAAACAGCATCATGAGTCCCTTTACCGGCTTGAAATCCAAACTGATTTGCAGACAAAATGCCATTATGATGTAAAAAGGACAAAATTCTGCTTTTTGCAAGTTTTTCAACTATCTTAGAGAGGGTAGACAAAATAGAAATGGGACGGAAATTACAAGGCTGATCCAAATCTCCACCCTTATGAGGAGGGATAACCACTGCCTCTTTTAAACATGAAGGAAAAATGCCAATATGTAAAGAATTGTTTATGGCAGAAACTAAAGCATTTAAAGCTGAATCAGGCAAAAAGAGTAACAACCTCGAAGATATCCCATCAGCTCCAGATGATTTATGGTTTTTTAGGCGTTTGATTTCATTTTTTACTTCGGTAAGATCGACAGGATGAAAGAAACATGAATGCTCAACCGACACTTGTTGAAGATAGAGTAAGGGATCAATGTTACTACAAATGCCCTTGAGCAAGATCTTAGGTATATCACAATAATAGTCGTTTAAAATGTCAGATCTTAACTCCGGTTCAGATACTTTAAGCCCATAGATGATTATTACTGATCAAGTCTGAAAAGTTTGTCCATTTTGTTCAAAAAACTAAACCACTGTTTGCTCCACCATACACTCATTTGTTGAATGGTTGCTAGGCAGCGACGACGTGTATCAAGTCTTATAACAAAAGAGGAAAAACGTGCGATTTATCATGCTAGAACAGGATAGCGTGCTATGATGTAAATTAAAATAATCGTGGTCAGACTGTAGTTTGTTGACAATAAATTTGACTATGTATATTGTAAGGTTAACATTTTAAATTATAGATTTTTTTATGTGTAAGGTAAAACGGGATATTAATTGGAAAGAAACACATTAAAAAATTGGGTTGTTTTAGGGAGTGATGCATAAAATGAAGCAGATTTTTTACGCGAGACGGAAGTCGATTCCGGAAAGTCGTAAAGTGCCTTTGAATACCATCATACTGCCACCATTGACTCCGATGGCTCAGGAAAACGGTGCTGAGATTTTAGGGAAGATTGTGGTAAGTAAAGCAATATTATATGGGAAATTCTTCCTTAAAGGTTCGTCTATATGCTCCTGAAAAAATCATGAAAATCGGTTAAGAACTTCTCGAGTTACACGCAAAAGTTTTCTTACATGAAAAATTTAGTATTTAAATTCACTGTTTTTGACTAACAAAACTGAGTCTACTCTTACTCGGAAGGTTTTTGAGCTAAAAAAGTTGTTCATATACGTCATGGAAGTTAGCAACAGAATCAGAAACGAAAATCAAATTTTTACAGTCGACCAGATAAGTTGTGCACGCAATGTATTTTTTCCATATTTAAGGATTAAATCTGATTTTAAATTCTAAAATAAAGTTAAGACAGAAACTATAATTACATATAGACAAAAGTTAAATGTTTGTAAAATAATAAATAATTAAAAAAAGCACAGTAATTGTTAAAAATGTTGTTACACATTCAAACTTGGTATATAAACAAAAGATAATAAAATACACGATAGTAGTTAAGTATAATAAGACACACGTTTTTTCAGGGGATGAAGGGGTGTAAACCAACCACAAGTAACGAAAATCTGTAAAAAGATTGAATATTTAATGTAATAACAAAAAACTAACTATTTATGTGTATTTCTCTGAGATATATGGTGTATTTTATATCGTTTTATTTATACAGCAAATTTAAAGGAGTAACAAAATTATTACTAATTTCTACGATTTTTTAAGATATTTGGGGGTGGCTTACACCCCTTCAACCCCTGAAAGAACGTGTGTCTCTGAGACATATTGTGTATTTTTTTATCTTTTGTTTATATGCCAAGTTTAAAGGTGTAACAACATTTTTAACAATTACTGTGATTTTTTAAATTATTTATTCTTTTACAAACATTTATCTTTTAGGTTGAAAAAAAATCAAATCTACACCCCTTTTGTCTATATGTACTTATAGTTTTTCTCTTAACTTTATTTTAGAAGTTTAAAAATCAGATTTAATCCTTAAATATGGAAAAAATATATTGCGTGAAGAACTTATCTGGTTGACTGTAAAAATTTGATTTTCGGTTCTGATTCTGATGACGTGTTCATATAAGAAACTGGTCGTTAAGAGGTATCTCAATTTTAAGTGGAAACGTCATAAAGATGCTTGGGATAATTTTTGAGTTATTAAAGAGAGAAGATTAATTGTGGCTCAGTCAATTCTTGACCTAAAAAATTATTTATATGGCAAATTAGTCCTCAGGAATCCCTCTACATGCTCCTGGAAAAGTAATCAAAATTTCTCAAAAACTTTTTGAGTTATACTCAAAAATGTCCTTATATGTAGAATTTAAAGTATGGCCTTTTGGGCGTCACAAATTCGATTTTAATTCAGAAAGTGTTTCAGCTACAAAATTTCTTCACTTATGAAATTGGTTGTTTATGATTGCCTCAATTTTGAGTAAAACCCCTTAAAAATGCCTTGATTGGTTTTTGAGTTACCATGGTAAGAATTTGAATTTTCGAGAAAAATAATTGCTCAGCCAAAACTCCCGTAGCTTGGCCTCTTTTGCTTGCAATTAATCCTGAAAAACCTCTTTACACGTAATAATAATATAGTGCCAAAATCTTCCTGTTACGTCATATAAGCCACCCCCAAATTTCTAAAATTATATTTGGGAAGTTTTTACGTTTACCTAGTAATAAAGTTTGTTTCCATCATACTGCCATGGCTCAGGAAAACGGTTCTCAGGTTTTCGTGAAAACTGTGGTAGTAAGTAAGTCAAGAAAAACTATCTGAGAAATTCATTCTTAAAAGTCTTTCTATATGATCCTGAAAAAATCATGAAAATGCGTCAAGAACTTCTTGAGTTATACGCAAAAGTTTTCTTATATGAACAATTTTAAATTTGGTATTTAGACTTTCTGTTTTTCATTTAATGGGGTACATCGTTCACAATTCTGAGTCTAATTCAGAAAGTTCTTGACCTAAAAAAAAATTTTATACATGAAATTGTTTGTTAAGAGTTACCTCAATTTTGAGTGATAACCCCATAAAAATGCTTGTAATTAATTTTGAATTATCAACCAGAGAAGTTAATTTTTTGTAGAAAGAATACTGTTAGACATGCCTCTGCCAAAAGTGCTCTAGCTCAGACAATTTTAGAGCTAAGAAAATAATTTATATAGAAAATTCATTCTTGGAAATCCGTCTCATGCTCCCGAAAAAATCATCAATATTCCTTAAAAAAATTTTGAGTTATACTCAAAAGTGTCTTTATAAGCAGAATTAAAACCATGATTTTTTGAATTCCTGTTTGGGCCTCACAAATTCGATTTTAACTCAGAAAGTGTTTGATTTGCAAAATTTGCGAATCAAACACTTTCTGAAAAAAAAAATTTGCAAACCCCATAAACATGGCTGGAATGGTTTTTTTCGTATATAGAAAAACTATATAATTCTAAAAAAAGAAAATTTAATGCGACTGTTGAACAATAAATTTTCAGCTCCCTGGAAAAAATCGAAATCAGTTCAACTATCTGGAAGAAATGAGCAATTACTCTAAGGATGTTAAGCACAAAATGTTCTACTTTTGAGTATCCTTTTTCTAGTTCTGTTTTAAAGGTCCCTCTACATGCTTCGGCAAAAATCATGAAAATCCGTGCAGAACTTATTCAAATTAACTCGAGTTATACGCAAAAGTTTCCTGATATGAACAATTTTAAATTTCGTTTGTAAATTTCGAGAGAAAATGAATTTTTAAGGAAAAAAATACTGTCAGACATGTCTCTGCCAAAAATGCTCTGGCTCAGTCAATTTTACACCCAAGACAATTATTTATATAAGAAATTAATCTTCAGGAATCCCTCTAGATGTTCCTAAAAAAATAATCATAATCCTTAAAAAATTTTTGAGTTACACTCAAAAATGCCCTTATATGCAGTGTTTAAAGTACGGAGAAAAAACATTGGTCAGGCAAAACTGCTGTAGCTCGCTCTTTTTTGCCTGCAATTGATCCTCGAAAACCTCTCTACACGTAAAAAGTACTTTAGTACCCAAGTTGTGCCGTTACGTCATCATAAGCCACGCTCAAATTTTAAAATAATATTTGGGCATTTTTACCGACCAATAAAATCAACTTTTTCTGTATCATACTGGCACCATTGATCCCAAGCTTAGGAAAACTTGTGAATTTAGGGAAAATTGTGCTAAGAAAATAAATCCTATATGGGAAAATAAAAAAAAAATAAAAAAACGAAACTCAATGTGTGTGCTGAAGGTGCGTCTTTCTCAGGTAGTTGAACAATGAACTATATTCAATTTCCTGGAAATATTAGAAATAAATTTAACTGTTTTAATTTTTGAGTCTTTTATTGCTATTTTTCTTTAAAAAACTATAAATGACTTTAACTACCTGGAAGAAATAGGTAAAAACTCATAGGCACGTGAGCAATGAATTTTTAACTTCTTGTTATAATTGGAAATGTGTTCAACTATCTTCACGAAATAAGAAATTACGTCTAGGCAGTTGAAAGATGAACTTTTAACTAGAAAAACTTGAAATGATTTCAATTACTTGGAAAAAGTGAGAAGTTACTTACAGGCTGCTGGACAAGAAACTTTCGACTCCCTGGAAGACTAGGAAGAGCTTCATTTACCTGGAATAAATTATATTCTATTTTCAGGAAGTTCAACATTGAACTTTTAATTCCCTGGCAAAATCTGAAATGAGTTTAACTGCCTGAAAGTTGAGTGAATTACATCCGGGCAGTTGAACAATGAACTTTGAACTTCCTGGAACTTTTTGGATTTTTTCTCATTTTTTTAAAATTTTTGATTGAAAAACTAGAAATTACTTGAATTGCCTGGAAGAAGTAAAAAATTTCTTCCACGAAGTTCAGTAATAAATTTTCAATTTGTAGCAATAATTAAAAATTTTAAAAACTTGCCTGGAAGAAATACAAAAACTGTTAATATATAAAATTATTTGTTCAGAGTTGCCTCAATTTTTAATGAAAACCCCATAAAACTGCTTGGGATAATTTTTGAGTTATTAGCCAGGAAAGTTAAATTTAAAAAAAATGCTGTTAGACATGCGTCTGCCAAAAATGCCTTGGATCAGTCAATTTCACACCTAAGAAAATGATTTGTATAAGAAGTTCATCCTTACAAATCCATCTACATGATCCTGAAAAAAATTATCAAAATTCCTCAAGTTATACTGAAGATTTTCAGTATAGGCAGGATTTAACGCATAATTTTCCCGTTTGGCACTCACAAATTCGCTTTTAACTAAGAAAGTGTTTGAGCTACTTCAAATATGAAATTGTTTGTTAAAAATTGCCTGAATTTTGAGTAAATCCCCATAAGAATACCTGTAATTCTTTTTTCCCATTTAGAAAAATTATATGGGAGATTTTAATGAGGAATGAGGAATTACGTCCAGGCAGTTTACAAAAAACTTTACAATTTTTGGGTCTTCAATTTCTATCCTTTTTTTATTAATTTTGCCTTAAAAAACTATAAATGAGTTCAACTCCCTAGAAAACTAGAACGAACTTCATTTGCCTGGAAGAAATTAGATTTTATTTCCAGGCAGTTAAACAATGAACTTTTAACTCCTTGGAAACTTTCGAATTACGTTAAACTGCCTGGAAATAATTAGAATTGCGTCCAGGCAGTTGAATGATAAAACCCTTGAAATTTTTTGAATTCTTATTATTTTTCTTGAAAAAACTGTGGAAATTTTTTCAATTACCTGGAAGAAATAACAAATTACTTCCAGGCAGTTCAGCAATGAATTTTTAATATCTTGCAATAATTAGAAATGAATTTTGCGCCCAGAATCTTTCAGTTTTCTTTTTCTAGTTTTTTCTTCAAGGTCTCTCTATATTAATATCTAATCTCTATGTTAAGAGTTACCTGATCTAAATTCCTCAAAAACTTTTTTGAGTTCTTCTTATAAATGTCTTTATATGCAAAATTTAGTGCAAACACAAATATATACAGGGTGTCAATTTGAAAACCTTGAATGCAAATATCTCTGAAACTACAACCACCATATTTTGTTTATAGGGTGTGTCACCCCTAAGCTTAAAATTTTAAATGGCATCACCCCTTTTGTGATATTTTAAAGTTCCTTGGAGTAGTATTCACCTGCACAAGAAGTTTTCCTAAATTTTATACAGGGTCATATAATAAGAATTAACTCTGTTTCTATGAAGTGTAATTTTATTTAATTAGGTTCTTAAAATGTATTATTTTCAAACTCATTTCTCATATTTTGAAACACTCCTCTTGGAATAAATGCACATTCTGTAATAATCCGTTGCCGAAGATCATCGAGTGAAGCTGGTTAAAATCTAAATACAACAGTTTATAAGTGACCCCAGGGAAAAAAGTCGAGGAGTGTTAGGTCTGGTTATCTCGCCGGCCATTCAATTGGACCTCTTCTCCCAATCCACTGATTTGCAAAACGCATCATGTAAAAATTACATAAGAACATAATGTGGTGGCGCTCCATCTTGTTGAAAATCTTCGTTTAGGTTCCTACCCCCATGAATGTCCAAGTGATTTTCTATTTCTTTAACAATTGTAGGTTGAATGGTCATTTCCAAGTGAGTTTAGTCATTAAGGTTACCATTAATAAATAGAGATTCGCCAAGAGTATCACCCAATATTCCTGCCCACACATTGATTTTTTTGGATACGTCCAGTGCGTGTGCGTCCTTCCCTCAAAACATACGGATTTCTATCATTCCAGTATCTACAATTGTGTTTATTTACAGAACTATTTAAAAAAAAAACGTGTATACGTAGTAAAGTATGCATCTATTTCCAGGAAAGGCTTTCAGAATGTTCGAAGTGAGTTTAAAAGAGAAAAAAATATTATTTTTGTTTAGACTAAAATCGAAAGCATGTTGAGCATCTAATTAAATAAAATAGTAATCTTCTTTGACCCTGTACAAAATTTAGAAAAAAAATCTTATGCAGGTGAATACTACTTTTAGGGTTGGGGTGCATCGGGTCCAAGGAGTGACTCACCCCATAACCAAAGTATGGTGCATTTGTACCAAATTGCGCATTTCTAACTTTTTAGTTTCAATGATATTGGCATAGAAAGTTTTCAAACTAACACCCTGTATACAGAAGTGTATACACAAATTCGATTTTAACTCAGAAAGTGTTTGAACTACAAATTTGCTTCAAATATAAAATTGTTTGTTCAGGATTGCCTCAATTTTGAGTAAAAACTCCACACAAATGACTATAATAGTTTTTCAGTTATCATGGATAGCAGTTAAATTTTTGAGGAAAAACTTTGCTTAGTCAAATCTGCTGTAGCTCGTCCTTTTTTTTGCCTGCAATTGATCCTCAAAAACTTCTGTACATGTAAAAAGTCCTTTAGTATCCAAGTCGTCCTGTTACGTCCTCATAAGCCACGCCCAAATTTTAAAATAATATTTGGAGACTTTTATCATATTTTATTTTAACTTCCTTAAAAGTCCCTATATATCCGTTATATGTAAATAACTTCTCGCGTTATACGCAAGAATTTCCCTATATGAAAATTTTTAAATTTCCGATTTTTTATTTATTTGACTCCATCGCTCATAAATCTGAGTCAGACTCAGAAAGTTCTTAAGCTATAATAATTGTTCACATAAGAAACTATTCATTGAGTTGCCTCAATTCAAAACCGCTCAAAAATGTCCTTATATGAAAAATTTAAAGTATGATTTTTAAAATTCCCGTTAGGGCTTTGCAAATTAGTTTTTAACTTAGAAAGGTCTGTTTATATGAAATGAACTCTCTGGAAGAAATAAGAAATCAGGTCTAAGCAGTTAAAAGATGAACTTTTAATTATAAAAACTTCAAATGATTTCAATTACTTGGAAAAAATAAGAAGTTACTTACAGGCAGTTGAGCAACGAACTTTGAACGGACATTTTTTAATTTTTTTTGTTTGAAAATACTGGAAATTGTTTCAGTCGCCTGGAAGAAATAGAAAGTTACTTCCAAGCTGTTTAGCAATGAATTTTCAATTTTCTGCAATAATTAAAAATGAGTTTAATTGCCTGGAAGAAATGGGAAAGTACTCAGAATGTTAAGAACAATTTTTTTTTAATTTTGATTTTTTCTAGTTCTTCCTTAAAGGTAATGCTCCTGTAAAAAATCATAAAAATCCGTGAAGAATTCCTCGAGTTATACGCAAAAGTTTTCTTACATGAAAATTTTCAAATTTTCTGTTTTTTTGTTTCATCGTTTACAAATCTTAGTTTAAAAGTCTAATTCAGAAAGTCTTAAGCGCAAAAACTGTTGAGGTATGAAACTATTCATTAAAAAATGCCTCAATTTTGAATCAAAATCTCATAAAAGTGCTTGAGGTCATTTTTGAGTTATCAACGAGAGAAGTTGAATTTTTGAGAAAAGAAATGCTGTCAGGAAACTTTATGCCAATAATGTTCTGGCTCAGTCAATTTCACATCTCAGAAAATGATTTATATGATAAATTCATCGTCAGTAATGCCTCTACCTCTACATACTCCTGAAAAAATCGTTAACATTCTTTAAAAACTCTTTGAGTTAGTCAAAAATGTCCTTATATGGAGAATTTAAAGTATGATTTTTAAAATTCCCGTTTAGTCCTTACAAATTTGACTTGAACTCAGAAATTGTTTGTTTAAAATTGCCTCAATTTTGACCTAAAAATGCCTAGAATACTTTTTGAGTTATCATGAATAGAAGTTGAATTTTTGAGGAATAACGGTGCTGAGCCAAAAAATTGCTTAAGCTCGCTCTTATTTGCTTGCAACTGATCCTCAAAAACGTTTCTACACGTAAATAACGCCCAAATTTTATAATAACATTTGGGCACATTTACCCCCCAATAAAATCAACTTTTTTCCACCTTTCTTACACCTGCACGGCATTTTTTCCCGGGGGGCGGGAATTTCGATCACTCACTGACTCACCCCCACACCCCCGCGCGGACTGTCACCGCGCCTGCCCCAAATAGCTCCGGAGCAATCAATAATCCTGGAAATGGTCGTGCGGTTTGCTTTGAACAAGTTCGCCTAAAGATCTCCCATTTAAATAACATTAACATTATTCAAGGGGATTTTCGGTTGTTTGAGTATAGTTTGTGGTGCAAAAGGTGACGACATAAACTGTTTTTTCCCTTGATGTGGCGCCCCAGTTGAGAACTTACATATTTGACCTTTTACAACCTTTAGGAAGCATTACGTTTATCTTAATAAAAAAAAATATAATAATTTGAGCAAGAAAATGGCTTCTAAAGTGATGGTAAAGTTACCAGTGACTCCTTTTGGCCAGGTGAGTCGCACCTGGATCAGTACGTCACTCCTCACATGACTGGAACTCTTCTTACAGGTAAATAAGTCGAAAGGGGGTGCAGTGAGTAGCGAGGTGGTGCTCCAGAAGCACCTTATGGATCCCGCTACGAACAACGAGGAGGAGCAACAGGATCCGAAGACGCCAGAGCAAGTGAGACTCGAGCAAAATATCAAATTTCTGCAGGATCAACATCAGGCGATGCTCAACGGTTTACAGGGGGAAATCGAGAGATTGAAGACGAAGAATCGAGGCAAGTTTCGCCGCAGGCAACTCGCATTATTTAAGTGATTCGTGTTTCGTTTGCAGAGCTCCAGTTTCAGCTGATTTTTGGGAAAACTCCCGTCGCCTCGAGTTCTTCTTCTCCGTCTTCGCCTGAAGATGAAAAGCATAAGGTATACACGCTTCACTAGTTTTCCTTAAAAGAAAAACTGTTGCTCTTTTAGTTGTATACCAGCCCAAGGGTATTAAACAACACCACCCCGTTGCAAGTGGAACTACTCGAGAAGGAGCTGGGGGAGCTGAAGATGCAAATGACGGAGCAGGAGAGCCGAAACGTGTATTTGTCTGCCATCGTTGACGAGCAGAAAAAGTAAGTTTTGTAAGAGTATGTGACCCAGACAGCACAAATGTGTCTATGATGTTCATAGGATGAGACAAATTTCTCAAAAGTAGAAGGCCATTGAACAAAATTGTCCACTTGGACTAATAATTTGTCAATGCAAAGGCATAGAGAAAAAATAAAAACCCTAAGTCTTGTGCTCTAAATATATTTTTTTTAAATTTTTTATATTTTCCCGAAGGTTACATGTTTCGCTTAGAAAAGCATCATCAGACCTACAACAAACAGAAAAATACACGTAATTACAATAAAACCCTACACTAAAACAAAATCAAAGTTTAAAATTAGATTCCGATTTTCACCATATTTCACCACTTTTTTATTTCACCGATTTTCAACATCCATGTAAAGTTTAAATGAAGTCAATTGGAACAGCACCAGTTAACTTGGCTGGTGACCGTTTTGTAAATACACCAGTTGTCAACATGCTTTTATTTTTGATAGCAAACCAGACACCTGCCAAATATATTGGTGGTGTTCCAATTGACTTCATTTAAACTATACTGTTAGAAACGACACCCGTTGTCATTGGCGTCGACGAGGTTCCTTAGCTGTTCAGGCGAGGACGTAGGTTTCTCCTTGATGCTCTTGCCACAGCATAAAGAAACCAGCAGTCTCACTCCGCTCGAAAATGTAAGCGAACTAATAGCATCCTTAGCCATGCCGCAGCCATGTTCTCCGGATGCCGAGCTCACTGTTTATCGAACTGTGTTCATAGGTGTATCGCCTAGTTCAGCGCCGTACTTAGTGACTATTTTGATAGCGTTTTTTATAAAAACTTTTTTATTAAAAGAGGGTTATGTCAAAAATTATTAATGAAGCAAAATAATTGACTTTGCCAAAGTTTTTAATAGCTGCAAATTTGGCTGTATGGCTTAAATAACATAATTAAGCATCAGTTAAAGTTGCAGCAATGTAATATTTTTTTTTTTGGATTTTTAAGGACATTATTTATATTTCTGCCATTTTAACAGTGTTGCCATATTTAAAAGAGTTGCAAAATTGTATACTTTTACTTTAGTTGGTACTTAATAATATAACAAAAATTCGCAGATGTTAGAATTGTTTTGAATTGTTGCCAACTATTTGTCTTTATTTATTGGCCTAAGAGTTTCTATTTGTTTTGAAATATTACTTTATTTGTATAATTAGTTATCCTTAAACTACTATGTAGTCAGATGTTAATCTAAAAGCGTTACTATACAGGGTATTAAGTATGTACCACAAATTATTTAACAGGCGATTGTTTGAGTAATTTTAAGACAAAAAGTTCATATGAACATAGGTCCGCAAGTTCTCTGGCGGTGTTATTTATAACATTAAGGAGCTAATTTACCCCTAACATGATTAAATTTATTTGGTTCAGTGTAATCTCGAACGGGACCTGAAGAAATATTTGTGGCAAAAAAATTGGGGCACCTGAATTTTGTGCCATTTTTAATATCTTATTTGATTTACTCAAATACAAATACAACTTTTTCGTATCTCGCTTATTTTTCGAGAAAAAAAGTCCACTTAATTGCATATCCCTGGATCACACAAGGAATTTGGGGAAAAGTTTCATTTGGAATTTATTATTAACTAAGCAAGATACGAAAAAAATTCAAGAGACAAAAAAGTTTTATTTGTATAATCCACAGCACATAATAAAAATTACACAAAAATCAGTGGCATATATTTTAGTTGTTGTTAAATTTTAACACCCTGTATATTGAGAACGAAGAATTTCTGGACATATGTTTATATGAACTTTTTGTTTTAAAATTACTCAAAGAATGGTCTCTTAAAGTTATGGTTCATACCTAATTAACTTCCTGCAGGTATTCTTCTATATCGTCGTTGTTAGATGTAGAAATGCGATGTTTATTTTTGTTTAAATATTTTGTTAATGTATGAACTTTATTTATATTAAAAAAATCAATATTTGTACTATGTAGGTATTTTTATTTTACAAAATAATAACATCTAAAAAAATGTTTAAGTCCGGCTCTAGCCAAGGCAAAAGCCGCGTGGACCGTAGCGAGTGTCAGCGGCATCCCTACTATAAGCAAAAATGCCTCGCCTGCATTAGTACACATGCACCGAACTCGCTTATTCAAGCCAATGTATTTTTATTGAAGTGCGACTGCTGGTTTCTTTATGCTGTGCTCTTGCCGTCTCCTATTTGCCATCGCCTTTTCCTTTGTTGTCGCATTAATTTGATGCAAAGTAAACTGGGGAGTGTCAATAGGTTTATAGGTTTTGTTGTTCATGGAATTATTGGTAGATGACATTAATGGTAACTGATCTGTGGATTTGTTAATGTTTTGTAACATTAAAATACATTGTTTTTGTTCCAAAATTCTATCTTCTAGGTGACAGATCAATTTACAATGATCACTCAACTTAGAGCTTGTACATTTTAACTCCATTCATGTTTTTGAACAATCTTGATTGCCACCCACATTGTTTTGATCTGAGTTAACCTCAAAGCCACTGTTACTCTCCGAAAATACATTTTCACTCACAGAAAAAGCTGCAACCAGCTTTTCTTTTAATTCACAAGGCACCTCACTACGGTTGGTAATTTTTGAAAAAGAATTAAGTCAATTATTTCATCTTTTTTTAATTCCGCTGATAGAACAACGTCTGTTATGCGAGCCATCTTGTATATTCTTGCGGTAATACGAGATGTATATAAAAGGAACACTATAACAGGAAAATCACTATCTTCTAGACAACTGGAACGGTACGACCGTCGACGTGAAAAGGAGCAACAGCAACAGCGCACCCCGGGCGACGCGGAAGCTGAACTGCTGCGCAAACTGGAAGACGCGGAAACGCTGATTCGGCAACTGCGCCGGGAAAATTCCGATCTGCGCAGAGAGAACCAGGAGATGCAGCAGAACGAGTCGACCGCGCACGGTCAGGAGCGCCGGGGATACAGGGGAGGCGGCGGCCGGGGACACCGGAGCGGCGGACACAATAACGGGTATTATAATGGACGGGGGGGCGGCGGTGGAGGCGGGTGGTTTCCGCCGGTTCATACGCAGAATTTTTGGCAAGGTTAGTATCGTTATTAAAATAAAGGTTATCCTCAAGGGATTAATTACATTCGTTATTATCAGGGGTAATTTAAATAATTTCTGAATATTTATGATTACGTGTATGCACATTACCATTTTCTGTTTTCACCCTATAAGTCCTCTGCCTATGTTTGTAAATTACTCTGCCAAACCATCATTTAGAACCTTTCTGGTGCTGACACCTAACGGCACTATTTTCTGTAATTATTGGCAAGTCCCTTTTATCTCGATCAAAATACTTTTTAAGTTTGTTTCTTTTTCATATTAATAAAATATTTTTTATGGTTAATTTCATATGGTTTAACCTGTGGGTTCGTAATAGGTAATAAATCTCATAACTTACACGATCAACAGTTCAGACGGAAAATATCTTAAACTGTCAATTGAAGTATTTCTGTAATCAAGAAGAATTAAATTTATATCTTTTTTGTCTTCAATTGATTTTAATTATGGTTTATTAATAGTCTGTTTAGTACGTTCAATTTGGCGGCTTGACTGAGGACTAGTCATAATGTGATTAAAATTCCAGTCCTTTGAAAGTTGCCTAAATTGAATAGAGTCAAATTGTTTTAACTTCTTTATAACTGTTACTTTATTATTTAAATGAATTAGTTCAACCCACTTCGAATAATAATAGTCCACAACCAGTAGATACATATCTCTACCAATCAGAATATCTCAGAGAGTATCATAACCATAACCAGATATACAGAATATCTCAACCAATCTTACTCCAAGGCATCTCAGAAATATTGTGACTGATTAAAGTTTCTTTTTGATTATTGTTTTGAAAACTCAGATAAATTATATAGTTGAAAACAGTACATCTATCTATCTGAGCAGACATTCCTGGCCAATAAAATGATTCTAATACCCTATTCTTACATTTTACTATATCCATATGAGAAGTTTTGCATCAGGCCTTCAAAGAGGAAGACTTCGATCGGAGGTTGGACTATTGTCATTGGATGTTGGGAAAATAGAGAATTTTTATTCAAAATTCTTTGGACCGATGAAGCCACCTTTAATAGCGATAGTAGAGTCAATCTGCACAATATGCATTACTGGTCTGCAGAAAATCCTCATTGGTTGCGTAAGGTTCACCAGCAAAGTCGTTGAAGTTTGTGGCATACCGAAAGGCAAAATTGTTGAGCCATACTTTTTTGAATAATTCTTAAATGGCAAAGTATGTCTTAATTTTTTTGACCATTGGAATTATGGCAAAACATGTTTTTGAAGTTAGATGGTTGCCCTGCACATGTGGTTTTTCAACAGCGGTGGATTGGAGGAGGAAGTCTCTTTCCATGGCTTCGACGATCACCAGATTTATATTTATGGGGTCGAATAAAGGACATCTTGTTTCAGTCGAATCAGAAAAACCAGATTCGCAATGCTGCAATACTAATATACCCAGAGCTTAAATTGAAGCTGCAGTTCTGTCTACCCATGAGAGGCTTCAAGAATGTGTAGAGCATAATGATCAATATTTTGAACATCCACGGAGGCCTCTTTCTTTTAAATCGGTCCTTTTCAGGGCAACAAATTAATATAAAAGGAAATTCGAGAAAAATCAATTTAAACATTCGCATAACATTTAATATTGATTTTTTACAGGGCAAGAAACACCACATAAATTACCACTATTTTTATTTTTGTCATAATGCAAAAGAACATTATCCTTAGACCCACATTTTTTAGATCCTCGCTGAGTACATGTCTTATTAATGTGCCCAGGCCTTAAGCAATTTAAACAAACCCTTAGTTGCTAAGCTTTTTGGAACCTAGAATAAATACCCATTTCCAAAAATACTTACTTTATGGATTAAATAATTTCCATCACAAAAAAAGCACTTTTGGTTAACATAAATAAAAAATCTTTGCTTTGCTCTGTCAACCCCTTTTTATTTAATGTTACCTACACAGTTATTGACCTCCATGCCCTCCAATAAATCAGCTTTGACTTTTCTAAACTCGTCCGCGTAGGTAATGCATCCTTGCTTTTTCTTTCTTCCCATTCTCTTTTTGTGTGCAAATCTAGGTTTGAACTTATCAAAAAAATAACTACTACATTCCAGTTGTCAGTATTTACCCCCAATGATATCCGGTGAAGTGGGAATTGTGATAGATGGAGAAGCCTTATCCCTTAATTCATTAACAATAGACCAAGTCTCCTTACCAACATTTCCAGAATTAGAAATCCTTTTATTGTAATAGAGGTCCTTGGCTGCATTTATTGTTTTAAGGTTAACCATGCCTGTTCTTAAACCAAAGCCTTTAGTAGACCATGGTTTTTTTTGTTTAATTTTGATGGGTCTAAGAGGAAATGAGTTGGATGCCAAATCAGACAGTGACTTTATAAATCGAGAAAACTCAGTGTTAACATCATCAGATAGGAAGTCCCAGTCCGTTCTTAGACATAGATTTTTGAAATTTAGGAAATTTGTTTCCCCAAAGATACGGCACATTTTGCGCGGGACTCTTTTATTTTTGTGATTTAGAAAAAATTTAGTTAACACTGCTTCATGATCGGAGAAACCTGAGTTAAAGACAGTTGAATCAACGAGTTCCGGATCAAAGGTTGATACGACGTAGTCAATGATACTAGAGCTAGTTTTGGTTATTCTGGTTGGGGAGTTAATATGCACAACCATCTCAAATGAATCAAATATGGACTGAATGGATTCCTTAGCAGCACACATACTGGAGAAGTCAATATTAGGATCGCCACACAAAATTAATTTGCTTATTAAGGGCAGGGATTCTAGCAAGCTTAATAATTTTTGGCAGAAAATTTGCACGTCCGCGTCAGGTGTTTTGTAAATACAAACTATATAAAGGTCAAAGGTATTATGATAGACGGTGGAAAATTCGAATACTTTTTCAGATAATAAATTATCAAATTTTGTGACCGCGGAAAAATCGTCGTTAGTGAACATTATCATAGTACCTCCATGAGATAAAATACTTCTATTATATCTAGCTAAAGTGGTACAGTTTTTAATAAATACAGGCTCATCAGTCTTTAACCAATGTTCTGTTATGGCAACAATATGTGGAAAGTTTAGCTCTTCCAATAAAAGATGTTATTCGTCTATTTTATGTCTTAAGGACTGAATGTTAATGAAGAATATATTAAGCTTGCTAACGTCCATTTTTTAGAGGATGCTTGAGCTATTCGCGTCGTTTTATTTAAATTTTTTTTGACTTAGTTGGAGAAAAATAATTAGTTTGACCTGGAGCCGTAGGAGTCTTTCTGAAGAGAAGAAGGATCCAAAGGCGGAGAGGTCTGCTTCAATTTCAGCCGAACCAATACCATAGGCATTATGAAACCGACAATATAATTTTCTTAGGGAGTCCATGTCAGTGGGAAGTCCTTCTGCGGCAAGCATTAGTTTAATGCTAGTTTTCGTGTGCCCTTCAAAGCATGTACTCGCCGGCAGGTCGTGGAGGTATGCCAGGTAGAGCCTAAGTGATTTTAAAATTGAAGGGTCTCTCAGCCTGGCCAATAGGTAACGGCTATTCTCAGGATCAGAATTTTGGGACAGCCTCACTATTGGCGGAGTCAACGGTCTTCATTCATCGTTTTTTTTTTTTCAATTATTATTTTAGAGGGTTCCCGTGCAAGGGACTTACTCGCAACGATTGCTTCCTTGTCTGAAGCAATTCTTAAAGATCTCTCTGGCGTAGCAGTGGCTTCTGGTGGTGGCTGAATCTTGGATGTAGGTGAATCTGGATGGGTTGAAGCATTCAATTTGTAGCCATCTACAATTGTACCTGCTGGCCACATAGTTGGGTCTTTTAAAGATTTTAGGTGCTCCTTTTTTTGCACGCCAACTTTGAAGTCTGAGTCTGGACAGTCCTTGTTCTTCAGCATAGGAAAGCATCTAACAAAGTCCGTGGTTTTAAGTTTCTCCTTGACGTAGTGTGCAAGTTGATTTGCTGTATAGGATGAGGGGATCCTAGACACAACCACGTATTCCCAGTCATCTTTTACAAAAGATTTGGAAGGAGGAGGAGTGGTTTTGTTTATGGGAGTCTTTACATCTATAGGGTTTTCCAAATGCTCGGTCTGCGTTGTTCAGTAGGGTTTCTTCAATACCATTTTCATAAAAATCACATTTTGTAAGTAAATTACGAAAAGTTATCTTCAAAATGTTGACGTTCTGTATACTGGGCTTCCAAATCAGCCTCATCCGCCACAAACCCAATATCATTTTGAATTTCATCAAACATCGATAATAATTCAGTCAATTTTTGCAAACGCATATCCAATTCTACAAAAAACGACTTGTCAACACCATCTGTTATCGTTTCCAAGGAAGCATTTAACTTATCAAAGTAATTTCAACTTTGACTTTAAGTCACCATGCTTTAATTTCCTCAGCCACTTTTTTCCCCTAATGAGACCCGAATCAAGGAATAAAAGCAAAATATTGAAAGGAAATTCTCACAAATATCCACAAGAATTTTTTTTATACTCAACCACACAGCGCGCAAATTCAGTAGTATTTCCGATCTCCAACTGCTTTTCTAATAAGCAACAGCTTTGCCAAACACAAAACAGTTCACAGGGAGTTCTATTTAAAAAAAAATATGTTGACATAGTTTCTACTTGGGGTATCCAGTATAGAAAATTTTTATTGCCAAAAACGCATAAAATATGTTTACTGAGTTTGACAAGTCACTTGTGACTTAGGGTACTTAGATGTGTATCGTACCAACTTTGTATACAGAGGCATAAACCATAGTTATACAGTGTTGAAACTTGAGGTAATGCAATTGGTGAACGAATACTATGTTTCAAAGCAAAATTGACAGATGAAAATTTCAAGATGGCCGCTGGATGCCATCTTGGAAAAAAAATTAAATGGAAAGGGTAGTATTGTGGCACATCATTTTGAAGCTCCTGACGAGTACTTTATAACCCTAGAATATAAATTCAATATCTTTACCTACTACAAAATAGTGGTACATTTAATAATTGCCGGAATACCAAAACACTGACATGCATATCTCTACAAATAATTGTTATTCTCTGCCGTATCCATAGCGACAGCGATAATTTCGATAAAAGTTTGTTTAATAGCGAAAACAAATGTCATTGAGCAGTTAAAATATTCTCATTTATTTTTCGGTTTTAGTAGTAGTTTAAAATAGTCAATTCTCGTTTATTGGAAGAAAAATATCGAAGCTATTTTTATTTACAGTGCGACGCGTACCGATCGTTACCCGAATCGTCCTATTTTTTTTTTTTTTTGAAAACAATTTTATATTACTCAATAATATACATATTATTCTATTTATAATAAGTCTCTAAACAGTGCTTGTAGCTCTGGCCTCGAGATTAATACAAAAATTCACATATGAAACTAGTGTACACAATAATCATAGGTAGGTTATATTATTTAATTATAATGTAAAGTAAATTATAAATAAGGTATCTCATTACATAACTAATTTATACTTATTTTACAACTTGACTGATTAAATAGAAAAATATTCGTTGAGTTTTGTAACAAATGTTTTAAATATTTGAATATTTCTTAAATCATTAGGTAGCCTATTAAATGCTTTAGATGCAGAATACATTGGGCTATTCATTCCAATCATTGTTCTATTGTAACTAATATATAAATTTAATTGACCTCTGGTATTGCGTCTATGAACGTCGTTTGAGAATGTAAAATTTATATTGCATTTAATTTTTTTGTTTATAATTTTATATATGAGTTTACATTTTTCGAACTCCATTAACTGATTCAATTTAAAAACTTTAAGCTCCCTATATAGAAAATCTGTATTTGTAAGTATATTATATTGAAACAATATTTTAAGGACCTTATTTTGTAAAATTTGGATATTGTCAAATTTTGTTTTAGAACATGTTCCCCATATAGGCATCAAATATCTAAAGTGGGACAAAAAGAAAGCATTATAGATATTCATTTTTGTATTATTTGTTAGGTAGCTTCGGCTTTTATATATACAGGGTATCATAGAATTTATTTTGGATGTAATTTTGTTTATGTGAGTTTGCCAAGTCAATGTTTGATCAATATTTAAACCAAGATATTTAATGGAGGCAACTTTCTCTAGGCTAATTCCATTTATGTTTAGTTGAATATTATTTACTTGTTTGTTTTTTTGTTTAAACAGCATATATTTGGTTTTGTCGACATTTATTTTTAACCTGTTGTAAACTAGCCATTTAAAGTATAAGCTCAGATCAGCATTGATAAATTGCGCTAACTCCTCTTCATTTTCACCTTCATATACAAGGGCCGTATCATCTGCAAAAGTAAAATATCGAGCACGTAACCTGGCAAATTTTAGACTTAATACGTATAAAAGATATAATAAGGGTCCCAATACAGAGCCTTGAGGCACTCCATATTTATTCGAAAACAATTCACTAGCTACTCCCTCCCAGTAAACATATTGACTTCTATCTTGTAAGTAGGTTTGAATCAGTTTCAAAAAGAGTTTTCCAAATCCCATGAGCCTAAGCTTTTTTAATAAAATATCAAAACTTACTACATCAAAGGCTTTCTGTAAATCAATGAATACCACAACTACAATTTTTTTGCTATCTAGGGACTTTGAAATACAACTAATAAAGTCAAATGTTGCCGAAAGAGTACTGCTATTTTGAATAAAACCATACTGATGACTATCCAGCAATGTATTTTTATGTACAAAAGACATTACTCTTTTTTTAATAATTTTTTCTATTATTTTTGATAAAGTATTAACAACAGTAATGGGTCTATAGTTATTCATTTGATCCTTATCGCCAGATTTAAATATGGGAGTAATTTTATTTTTTTTTAATTCATTGGGATACACACCAGTGTTAAAGACATTATTTATTAGTTTCGTTAATATATTTATAACATAATCTTTTAAATTAATTATGTCCAACACTGTTATGCCATCCTCGCCTGGAGAACAATTCCGCCTTAATCCCATGATGATTTCACAAACCTCATCACAATTTGTTGGTGAAACATTCAACATACTTTCACAGTTAACTTCATCAAATATATTTTCGTCATCAATATGTTGAGTCTGGTTTACAAGTTTATTAACAATACTCTCTCCGACTTGGGAAAAATGTTTGTTTAAACAATTAACAATATCTTTTTTTTCTTTTATAATTGTTCCATTTAAGGTAAGAGAATTTATTTGAGTAGTGTATGATTTATTTTTAAAAAACTTGTTTATAAATTGCCACTGTTTTTTTTTGACTGCCGCCTGCATGTTCCCATTCTTTGCGAAAATACTGATTTTTTAATGCTTTTATTTTATTTGTTATTTTGTTTTTAATTGTACGAAATTCTTGATCATATAACGCACTACCAGGGTTTTTTATTTTTCGTTTGTATATAAAGTCGCGTTTTTTCATCATTTCTAGCACCTCCTCATTGATCCATGTATTATTTTCTCTTATCCTAAGTGATTTAATGCGTTGAGCTTCATTTTTTGATTTCTGGATCAAATCGGTCAGTTCCTGAAATGATGATATGCTTACATTTTGAATATTTTGTTTAAATTTATACACAAATTTTTTATAATCAATGCTGCTAATCATATATTTTATCTTTGGTTTATATTCTTTGGTGGCATAATTTATATAAAATAACAATTTCTTATGATCAGAAAAAGAACAAGAACTAACATTTAGGTTTTCGATTAAATTCGAGCTGCCCTCTGACAAAACATGATCTATAATAGTATGACTTCGCTCTGCGACTCTTGTAGCGTTTTCATACATAATTTCATTATTTATTTTAAAACTATTTTCAATTAAAAAATTTTTATAATTAGTGACCAATGCAGAACTTTTTAACAAGTCAATATTAATATCACCAACAATAACATGCTTTTTGGGATACTTTATTAAAATTTTAAAATTTTAATAAAGTATATTTTATATACTTTATTTTTAGAAAATAAAAATACGTATATTTGTAGAAAATATTTACAGAATTTCGTATTTAAATTTACTAACTAGTGGTAGTGTAGAGTGTAGACAACAAAAAGCCCCCAGGACGTCCGTCCATTTCGGAAGAAAGGCAAGTCCAAATAATTGGTGGTGAGATGATAGTTAATCCTCAACAATCAACTTTCTCCATCGCGAATGAACATGAGATTTTTGCTTCTACTGTATGAAGACTTTTGAAAAGGAATAAGTATCATCCGTACAAAATCCAAATGGTACACCAGTTAACTGAGGATGACCCTGATCAAAGAACAGCATTCTGCGAAACTATGACGGAAACCATTGCACGGCATCCTACCTATCTTCATAATATTTAGTGATGAATGTACATCTTTTCTCAACGGTATTGTTCATAAACAAAATTGTCGTTATTGGAGTGACACTAATCCTCACGTCTTCCGGGACATCCATACTCAATTTTCAGAAAAAATAAACGTTTGGGCAAAGATATTGAGAAACCATATTGTGGAGCCTCTATTTATCGAACAAAATTTAACAGGGGAACTGTATTTGGATATGCTGGAAAATACTATTGACCCTCTAATCACCGAAATCGTCGACACGAATCCTAAAGAATTCGATCTAGATACTGTATTCTATCAAGATGGAGTTCCACCACACTACTCCAGACAAATTTGGAACTATTTAGATAACAATTTCCCCGGTCGTTGGATTGGCCGTCGAAGACCTGTGGAATGGCCAGCTCGCTCGTCAGGTTTGACACTTCTAAATTTTATGGAGCTATTTGGAGCAAAAGGTGTACGAAACTGAACCTGCTTCAGTATTGGATTTACGACAGACAATAACGAATATTTGTAGAAATGTCGATGTTGGTGTATTTGAAAATGTTCGGTATGAAATTTTGGACCGACTGTTCTTGTGTCAAGAAGTTCAAGGCAACCATTTCCAGCATCTTCTTTCTCAATTGAACTCAATGTATTTATTCGATATATCAAGTTAAATGTTAATGTATTCAGGTAATTATTCAATGTACCACCATTTTGTAGTTAGTAAAGATATTGAATTTTATTTTCTAGTGTTATAAAGTACTCATCAGGAGCTTTAAAATGACATGCCACAAGACCATCCTATTCATTTAATTTTGTTTTCCAAGATGGCGCCCAGCAGCCATCTTTAAATTTCGATATGTCAATTTTGCTTTAAAACATAGTATTCATTCATCGATTGCATTACTCGAAGTTTCAATATTTTGAATTGATCCGTTCAAGAAAAGCACTGAATAAATACTCTAAACTTTATAAGTGCGAGTTGTAATTTATTTGAAAGAGTTTTTTGAGTTTTTGCAGTTATATTATCCATTCCATATCAAATCTCATTTTTAGTTGGTTTATAGGATACAATTTCGGTGTTCACTAAAAATGTCAGCAATTTCTAAAGTATTAGTAACCTTTCTATTACTAAACGATAAAATTCCTTCGATACAACAATCGACTTCATAGATTCTTCGTGGACATATTCATTAATTGTAGACCACATTGTTTTTGGATTGTTGATGTGAGAATTTAGTCTATTTTTATGTACATTTTATTATATTTTATGTATATTACTTTGTTTTATTCTCTTAATTAAGCTATTTATTTTGTATAGTCGCCTTCGCTCTTATCGTGCGGGTTCAAAGGTCACCACGTAAAATGAATCAAATTGAAAAATCAGTGGCTGCCAAAATGTTATTTCCTTGAGAGTTTGACAATACATTGAACGCCGTCATGTGACATATTAAAGCCGCGTATACACGTATGATCTAAGGATCATAATTATTAACTGACGTGATGCCTTTAACGCCGTAAAAATGTCTGCGGAATACTACGTATCCGAGATTCGACATGTAAAACATACGTTGGTTATTTCCTTTCATGACGTGAAAAAGCCCATAAGTATAAAGCCCGTTGGGTATACGCCTCATCAGTATATGCCTAGAATCCCTGATATTCTGCTAAGTTGCCAGACATAATATTTACTTTTCTTTATTGAAAAATTGTCCGAAATAGACGGAATTCTCAATAACAATGTTTCTTTACGCAATAATATCTAAATCTAAGCATTTTATATTTTTTTATGAGAGCAAAAATGCCTCCCTAGCCTTTCATTAAAATTGTACATATTTCATTTAAAAATGGTTGTTACCTACATTTTTGAGAAATTAGTATACGATTTAGCATGACCCTATGTATGTGCATAACATACTAATTTGTCGATTTCAAGACACAGCCTCTAATTTTTAACGATTATTTGATCTTGTTTTCTTCTTTGTTTATGTGTGATTGTGTTTTTTTGTAATAATTATTGGGAAACTATACATTTTGGTATAATGACAAACAATTAATTTGTATTGTGTGTGATGCAGTGCAGTCAGAGACCAGAAAACTACTTTCTTTGTTTAAAGGCAAGTTCATGTTACAATCTCACTTTTAAAATGACATTTTAATTTTATGATTTATTATTTGTCGTTCGACCCAATCTATACGTTGATGCACAGAAAATTAAAAAAGTTGTGTTATCTTATCTTTTATATCAGTTAAAAGTCAAAAAAAGATAAAAAATATTAAAAAAAAAACTGGTGAAGGCGGCGGGCGTTTCTATCTCCCAGTGCATTCACCAATTCATTTATTTAACTTTGATTAAAAAGATAAATACGAGGCGAGCTACGACAGTTCTTTAAAATGTCGTTTTCTTAAGACAATTTTTTTTTACACATTACAGGGCAAAAAAAAATATTAAAAATAACTTAAAAAAAAAACTGGTGAATGCGGCGGGCATTTCTGTCTCCCAGGGCATTCGCCAATTTATTTACTTAGCTTTTTGAAAAAAAAAATTGTACTTTTATAAACGAAATGCAAAAAGAAAACTAATTATTTTAATAACGAAAAAGAAAATAAGGGATTGCTTAGAATGTACAAGAAGAAGTAGCTAAAGCGCTTGGAATTAGTTTAAGAATGGTGCAAAAGGCTGTATATGAAAACAAGAACAATCTTATTTCCAAGCAGGAAACAAAGTGTAAAAGGAAGAAGCCGAAGACTGAAGATTTAAGTGAATGTGTAAAAATGAAGTAACAAATTTGACTAAAAAAAAGAAACTAATTATAACTATCATTATCACTAACAGAGTCGGAAAACTCTTCGTTATTTTCCGAATCTTCTTCAAATGGAGCAATGATCAATGGTTCAACTTGGATATCGAGTACTTTTTCTCTCTTCCACCAGGTGCTAATAATGTTTTCTGTGTGATCCACTGATTTCCGCCAATACTCCTCTGTGATGTGATTCAATGCCTCATTCCAAACAGCTTCAACCTGGTCAGATCTAAGCCCAGCACCCACATGCTTCTCAAAATAAGATTTGGACCTTGCCCATATTAGCTCAATGGCATTAAACTGACAATGGTATGGTGGCAATCTTAAAACTTCATGGCCATATTCACGTACTATTTCGTCAACAGCATATATTTTTGGTCTTTTCAGCGATTTTGCAATTGAACGAAGTTCGGATTTTTGCATATATGGCAAGGGATTCTGATTTTCTTTTACTAACCATTCATAAATTTCCCTTTTTCTCCAACTTCCATTTGGTTGTCTATTCAAAAATCTTGAATGATACGACGCATTGTCTAATACTATTAAGGAGGGTTCTTGCAAGTTCGGTACTAACTGTTCCTTTAACCATTTTTCAAACATTTCGCAATTCATATTGTCATGATAATCCATACTTTTAGACTTAGAAGAAAAAATTAAAGTTGCACCTGGAACGAATTCCGTTGAAGACCCGGCATGTAAAATAATAAATCGTTTTCCTTGACCAAATCCTTTTTTTCTTTTCACGCTTTTCACAGATTCATCTTGCCAAGATTTTATTCCACTCCCGTTTGAAAATATCCAAGTTTCATCTAAGAATACCACTTTCCTTAACTTTGATTTTTTATTTTGTGTATATTGTCTTAAAAATCCTATTCGTTGGCTCACAATATTTGGTAGTTCACACAAATATTTTCTATTGCAGTCTTTTTTAAAGCGAAAACCTATGCTTTTAATTAATTTTGATAAAGCAGAAAGTCCAATTTCCAAAGTGCCGCGTTGCTTTAAAACATCCCTCAGAAATGGCAGCGTTATATTTGTTTTTAGCCTATATAGTTCATAAATCCTATCCCTTACTTCCATTTTTACACATTCACTTAAATCTTCAGTCTTCGGCTTCTTCCTTTTACACTTTTTTTCCTTCTTGAGAATAAGATTGTTCCTGTCTTCATATACAACCTTTTGCACCATTCTTAAACTAATTCCAAGCGCTTTAGCTACTTCTTCTTGTACATTCTTAGGCAACCCTTTATTTTATTTTTCGTTCTCGAAGTAATTAATAACATTAAGTACCATTTTTTTGGCTTGAGGATTTAGAAATCCATAAAAAGGCTTTTTCTTTTCCATAATTTGAAATTTAAATTATCTTGTGACAAATAATGTCATCCGTCAATCGAAACGAGACAGGCATGTTTGTTATGAAAGTAATTGTTTTAGAACCACTGACATTTTTCATTTTATCTTCTTTTGATACATTAACGCTACATATATCTGTTTCGTTTATCTGACGCGTTGTAGTTAAAAATCTTTGTTGCGCAAATTGAAATGAAACGTAACTACAAAAGTTTGTCGTTGATAATCCGATACACCCGCACGATAAGAGCGATTTTGACTATATCTAAGTATATTTCGTGTATGTATGTATATAGGAGGACGTACGCAACATCAACACGAACGCCCCCTAGACGGTCCCAACTTGCCGGAATTGCCGTCCGATGGGGCGGCAAGTCAGCACTACCATCATCAAGGCAACCACGGACGAAAGGGCGGCAACAACAACCACCACTACCACCAGAACGGGGAGGGAAGAAAGTACCGGGGTGGCCACAAGGGCGGCAAACCCTCCTAATATTACGTTATCGGGTGATGGTAGATGATGGTCCGTTTAGTACAGAGCAGGCGGCCGGCCCTTTTTGGGAGACGATTGGGGCAGGGGGTTTTAGGTTTTTTGAGTGACATACATGTGATAAGGTTAAGTGTGGCCGTCTGTCCTAAATTAAAATACTAAGTAAAAGGGCCTGAAGCAGAAAAATAGAGCTTTATGTGGGCTTAGTATGCCTGTAAGCCGATTTCGGTTTGGTACGGTTTTGGTAAGGTCTGGTTAGTATAATTCAAAAAAAAATCCTTTAGAGGTAGTATAATATTGTAAAGGATTTTATCGAAGAAGCCCATTTTGGAATGATTAGTAGGGAACATTCTTTTCTTAGAAGAAAGTCTTTTCTCCACAAAATAAAATGCTAATATTGATTTCAATAGTTATGGACACTTAAAGTATATTTATATTCAAAATAGTACACCATTTAAAAAGTCAGTACAAAGGTCTTATAATTTCTATATAATTCCTTAGAAATTTTAGGCGTTCCTTTTCTAATGAGTTGCTAAGTCACTGCCTGCGTCTTTCGTGATATATTTCAGGCACTTAGGAATTATTTTTTTATTTTCTTTTAATTTATATAATTTTTTCAATTGAAAAAGATAAAACGTCCATCACTGACAATCAAATATCTTTGTTCCATCCATTGAACAACGGAGGAAATAATAGGTACTACACTATGCATAATCAGATAAATGAAGCTGAGCAATAAAACAGAGATTTCTACCATGTTTACGCTGCAATATTGTTAAAGGTTCAATTTTTTATCTTCAAAGACATTCATTACCGCTTTTTCTCTCTTGTGATTCAATAGAGTTTTCTTTAATGCAAATAGACACGGCATATATCGCTTGTACGTTCTACTATGATGCATCGAACACTTAGGCAGTAAAGACCATATTGCATTAATGTATTACTATAAACGTTTCTGAGTTTGTAAATACCTAATGATAATCTTAAAAAGAGTGGACAAAATTCTGATTGCATATTTTTTGCATATTACATCGCACAAATAATAAATGAGGCACAACATGTATTCTGTTTAACCAATAGTAGCCCAGATAGCACAAACCTTCCAGTACATATCCATGAAATGTCCAAATACATTACAGACTATCCGGTAAGCTATACGGATTTTCAGTGGATATACCAATTTCGGCATGACTAAAGATATTTATTAAAAGATGTTGTATGTTCCAGGGGTCCTTTATATATAGATTACATTTGATAAATAAGGAAAAACTAAGTTGGTAGTGGTCAAGAGATGAAAGCAATATATAAAATAATCGTATATTATTCAAAATTCGGCTTGATTCAAAAATGATATTTATCAGGCGCCCATATGGTATCCAAGAGGATTTAAGGGGTTTTAGCAATGGTATCCAAAGTATATCCATCAATTGATAGGTTTTTGCTGCTTTTAAAAAATGTGCGTGCTTTATATATTTAATTTAAAATATGAGATCTACGTACAATTTATTGCTCCCGAGCAAAAACCATAATGCTAAATATCCGATATTGGAATCCAGCGGGTATCCACAAATGGTGTCCAAAAGGATTTACATGGGTGTGTCATTCGTAGTATCCACTCGATATCCAATGAATACTTGCTGTCCCTACATGGATACCCATCGGACAGTCCCTTTATTTAAAAAGTGATATCCAATGGATGGATATTCATTGGATAGATTTGTGCTATCTGGGAGCCAACACTACTATCGATATAATACGCGCTATCGATCTATTCGATAGTATCGTAATGAGGACTGAATACGAGTTAAATTGTTATTAAAAAAATATATAATAGATACTGAAATTTGTGTTTTGTTGATGTCAAAGTCAAAGTCAAAGTCAAAAAAGTTTATTACCAAAAAAATAGTTATAAATATAATTATAGCTACATGAGAAAATAAAATTGACAATTTCTGGTAAAAGGAACTGCTTCGCGATTATATAAAACCGATAGCGCAATTTGCGTGAAACAGGCCTTGAAAACATTATAAATAAACACAAAAAAAATCCTAATTAACCTAAAAAAGAACAAAACTAAAACTAAAAAGGGTAGAAACAAAAAATGGCAAAGCAATTTGGCTGGCATGCGACGGAAGGTAACAAGAATAGACAAAAAAGAACCATAAAAGAAAGATTGGATAGGCCAGCTTATCTTTGGTCTTAGTTGATTTTGCAGTTTATACTACTATGTATCTACCACTAGTCATACTACCAGCACAGATATAACTAGCTAACGCAAGTTGCGTTAGCTAGCTATATCTGTGCTACCAGGCATCTCGTTGGGAGTCGAGAAGAATTTGCTTAACCTTGGTGTAAAATTTATTAAATGACAAATCTTTAATATTATTTGGCAAGTTATTCCACATTGTAACTCCGACAACCGAAAATGACCTGTGGAAGCTACTTGTTCTATGTTGAGGTATCCTAAAATTTCCAACATTACGAGTATTGTGTAAATGCGAGAGAGTAGTAAATAACTTATTTAAATAAGGGGGTTGACCCGACTTTATTATTTTATATATAAAGGCATATATGTGTAATTTTCTTCTCCTTTCCATATTTAAAATAGAATTTATGTTTAAATAAGGTGTGATATGCTCCCGATAGGCAGCGCTATAAGAAAATCTTATACAGCTATTTTGCAATTTTTGTATAGATCTAGAAAGCTCAGATGTTATAGAATTAGAATATACGATATCACCGTAGTCGAGTAAGGAGAGAATGAGGCTATTGCAGAGATAATATTTGGTTTTACTCTTTAAGACATTTTTAAATCTGTACAGATTTCTAAGACGCATATAGCCTATATTTAATTTGTTTTTAATGTGTGTCTCAAAACAAAAGTTAGAATCTAAAGTCAATCCTAATATTTTCACTTCATTGACAACTGGAATTTTTTCTCCATTAATCTCAATATTTATACTTTCATATAAGTGTCTCAGAATTCCTGACTTACAGCCATATAAAATGATGTTAGATTTTGCAGGGTTAATTTTTAAGTTATGCTCATTGGAAAAATTAACTATGTTTAGTATATCCGATTTAATTTTTTGCTCAGAAATATTAAAATTTAAAAAATTTAATGGCATGTATATTTGAGAATCATCAGCATATTGTTGTAATTTACAATGTTCAATACAGTTAGGCATATCCGCAACATAAATCGAAAATAAAAGAGGTCCCAATATGGAGCCCTGAGGAACACCAACTTCCAAATCAAGATACCCTGAGTGCTCCAAACTTCCATTGTTGGTTTTTAACAACACCGAATGTGATCTATTTTTAAGATAGGAATCAAAAAAAGAAACTGTAGATTCGGAACAACCAAAATATCCCAACTTTGCAAGGAGCATTGAGTGATTTATAGTATCAAATGCTTTGCTAAAATCAAGCACCGCCATGCAAGTACTTTGTTTATGTTCTTCGTTAAGTCTTATATTATCTAACATTCCCACCAGACTAGTAGTTGTACTATAATTCCTCCTAAATCCCGATTGCGTATCTGGAAGTATACCAAATGAGTTAACAAAATTATAAAGTTGTTGGTGAATATGCTTTTCTAGAATTTTAGAAACTACTGATAAAATACTTATAGGCCTTATGTCTTTTAGTTCTTTCGGATTAGAGATTTTTGAAATAGGTCTTATAAGTGCTTTTTTCCAGATATCAGGATATACATTTGTAAGAATGCAAGTATTTAAAATGTTTAGAAGTGGTTTTTTACAAAAAGGTAGGCAAAGCTTGATATCATTTATACAAAGTCCGTCAGCTCCTATAGCATTTGATTTTATGGTCTTAATTATACTGTTAACCCTTTCTTCATCAAGAAGACTTAAATTTAATTCTTGAATACTATTATTCCATTTATTTTCATTGTAAAAATTTAATTTGGTTTGTGATATATTATTGTTAATTTGGTTAACGCATTGAGAAAAATAATTATTTAGGGCTTCTGGATTACTAAAATTACAAGGCAGATCGGTATTCTTTGATTTAGTTAGATGTAGTTTATTAGCATTTATCCAAAAATCACGATTTTTTTTTGTAGAAAGTGTGTTAAAATATGATATTTTTTCCCGCTGAATAGCATGTTTTGTATAGTTTCGCAATTGCCTATAATAGTTTAAATTTAACTCAGTTTTATTTTTTTTATATTTTCGCAGTGCTTTATCTCGGAGCTTCATAAGCAATTTAATATTGTCTGTTATCCAAGGAGTAAATGGTTTATTTTTAATATTTTTAGTCTTAATTGGCGCATGTTTATCAACTAAACAAAGTATATTGTTGTTGAAAGCCACAAGTTTATCGTTAACGGAATTTAGGTAATATATATGATGTAATCAAATACTAATGACTGTATCAACATGTAACTTTTTTTTGTGCTCAATTATGGATATTGGACTTTGTAGATTGTAGATTGAGAAGGGAGTCGTTTCGGCTGATCCGCCGCTCAGCACTGCTACCTGTGAGATATTTTGTGCATAACTCTACTTGTCTTAGTTTGTCTCAAAAAGTCTTAGACTTCTGCCGTACAAAGCTATATTTTTGGGAGGTAGTTGTCCCGCTTCTTGAGGTGTTGGTTGTACCCCTTCCAGGTACTTGAGCCTCTTGCAGAGTTGGGTCGGGCATTCACAGAGCAGGTGTTCTGCTGTTTCTGTGGCATTGCTGCAGAATCTACATTGGTCGTCCTCTGTTATACCTATTGCCTTTAGGTGATATTTCACTGGGCAATGACCGGTTAGGAGTCCGACTGCTGTTCTGATGTCTGATCTGTTCATGTCTAGGAGCTGTTCAGCTCTTTTTCTAGAAGTGGTTATAAACTTTTTTGCCTGTCTTAGTCCTGGTGCTCTTCTCCAGTGCGACAGCAATTGTTCTTTTTTCCACCTGTTTAGGTCTTCGGTGATGTGGGTCTTCATTAAACCACAGTATGGCTCTGGACCATAGTATGGTGTTTGAGCCCCTTTTATTGCAAGGCGATCGGCTTCTTCGTTCCCCTCTATACCCCGGTGGCCAGGTAGCCACATTAGTGTTACTTGATTCTTTGTTGTAAGGCGCTTTAGGGTTTGTTTGCACTCCCAGACTAGCTTTGAATCACATTTAAAAGCTTTCAGGGCCTTTAGAGCAGCTTGGCTGTCTGATAGTATAAATATGTGTTTTCTTTGGAGGCCTTGGTTGATGCACTCTTCTGCACATATGTCTATGGCAAGCACTTCAGCTTGAAAGATGTTAGGGTATTTGCCCAGTGACTCTGAGATCTTAATGTTAGGGCCTGACACGCCCAGTCCTGCTCCTTCTGTTAGTTTGGAACCGTCTGTGTACCATAGCGATGCATGGTCGGCTTTTGGTACTTGTTTTTTCTCCCATGATTGGCGATCATCTATGATCACTTCGAATGGAATTTCTAGATCCAGCATGGCCGTTATGTGGTCACGTGGTTTGCTGGCATTTTCCAGTTTAATTTCTTCGAGGATGCGCAGGTGACCACTTAAATCCCCAGGCTTGAATTTGCCGGTTTGGAAAAGCCTGTGAGCACTGTTAATTGCCTCTTTTTTCACGCTTATGTGAAGTGGAGGCATGTTAAGCAGTGTCTCTAAGGCTGTGGTAGGACAAGTAGACATTGCCCCGGTTATTCCTAGACATATCAGCCTTTGGACTTTGTTTAATTTGGTCTTTAGGAGAGTTTCTTCCTAATATTGGACTTTAGTAACCACTCGGAATTTCTTGATATTACCTACTAACACTAACGGCCAAAAGTGGCGCAAGAAAATATTATTTTCTTAATTAATTTAAATGTAATGTGTTACACAGTGTCTTGACACTAGTAATGTGTGGCATATCCTTTATTCTTTATTACTTCAATACACCAACTTTTCATGGAGTTGATGCTATCAATATAGTCTTGTGATATGGAATTCCATTCTTTGAAGTGCTCTTAACTATCCTGCTGAAAAGACCAATGAAGTGGCATAGTTTCTTTAGCATTAGAATAAAAGAGGCATATGGTCTTCAAGGATATGCAAAAACTGGAACCGGTCCATTTTACCAGTGGCCCCATTCTCCAACCAGAGAAACAGCCCCAAACCATAATATTACCACCCCCATGTTTTACCGTTGCCCTTGTCCTTGGGTCCAGTCTAGTGTTTTAGGACGACGAACCCATTGCATGCCATCCGATCCAAACAAGCAGAACTTGCTTTTATCGGAAAAAAGCACTGGTTTCCATTTTTGAGATGTCCATTGTAATGTATTAACAACACATCTTGCTACTTAAACTTGGTTTTATTTTATTATACCTTATGAATACATAGTTACATGTGTAACCCCTAAAAAAACTAATATAATTCTAACCTCAAAATGACTTAACCATGTTGCCACGTCGCTACCTTAAGCTATATCCCCATAGTATCTACTATAGCGTGATAGTCGTATCACAGCAAGCATTTCACTATTGGTGAACTTATATTACATTCCTCCCTTCCTAGTTGAAACGATCAGGAGATTTAATTTCTCTCCTAGGTCGACTCAGGGCTAATGAGCTATTGTTAAGATCAAATTGTACTCTCATTGTGGTATCCGCACTCGAAACTGAAAGTCGGTTTCGTAATTTATTTTTAATTATAGACATTATTGAAAACGCCCGTTCTACTGTAGCGTTAGAGAATGGTAAAGAAAGAAGTGATAAAGCTAATTTTATAATATTCTGAAACCGATTTTCACCTACGACATTTTTATCTTCAGAAGGTGTCCCCTCTATTCCGTGATAAGTATTCCATTTGTTAACAGTGGAATCAATATCACCGCAAATTGATAGTTTTTTAAAATGATTGGCTAAAGTTATTATGTCAGGTTTTCTAATTTGTGACGTGGCATTTGCTGGGGTTATAAAGGCAATTTTTTCCAAAATGTCAATGTTTAATGGTAGTGTGGCATTGAATTTGAAGACAGGGAGTAATTAAAAAATCTTTACATCTCTCTCGAATGACTGCTTTTTCGTTGTTGTGAAGGGTCCTTATTGCATTAACATGAGTACAAGATGTTTGCATTTAATAGAAATTAAAATTTATGTAGAATAATTTCAAGAATATAATATATTCGGAGAATTTGGGGTTTGAATTTTAAGTGATAAAATTTTAAATCCTCTTAAATACCCCAAAGGAAAATAATTTTGGGGATACTGGGGATTTTTCCCCATAAAAATAAATACCCAAAAAAAAACAAAATAAAAAAATTCTTGTTACTAGTTACTGAGGCATAGTAGAAAGGTATTAAAAATCGCGCCGCGCTGGGATTAAAAGCTAAAGATGAATACGTGTTATATACCGGGTGACACAGAAAACAGGAAAATAGACACACTTTAACAGGAAATGACACTACTTTTCTTATTTTAAATGGGACACTTGGTATATTATTACGTAATTCCATAAAAAATAATATTCTAAAAACAATGATATTGTTTTTCTACTTTTTATTTTATACTCATAGAAGAAATTTTTTTTTTTATATTTTAATATAGGGTGCCATAAGTGCGTTCAAGTTTTAATTTTTTAACAAGTAATCACGGAAAAATAGTTTTCATTGCATTTAATAACTTAAATCTTTTACACGCCTATTTAAACTGTCCAAACCATTAATTTTGGCATTTACTTTATTTTTTTAAATAGCACATTATTGGGGCTTATTTATCAACCGATTTAAAAAATAATCATATCAAATTATAAGGAGAAAGAAACCGCATTTCAAAAGTGGTTGTCCCCAATCCCTTAAGTAAATGCCAAAATTAATGGTTTGGGCATTTTAAATAGGCGTGTAAAAGATTTAAGTCATAAAATGCAATGAAAACTATTTATCCGTGATTACTTGATTAAAAATTAAAACTTTCAATTCATTCATGGCACCTTATTTTAAAATTAAATTTTTTTTTCTATGAGTATAAAACAAAAAGTAGCAAATATAGTACCGTTTTTTTTCAGAATATTAATTTCTATCAAAATACGTAATAATATACCTAATAATATACCATAAGTGTCCCATTTAAAATAAGTAACTTAGTGTTATTTCCTGTTAAACCGGAAGTGATGGAAAATAATAGAATATGTCAAAAGATGCTCCTATAACAATTCTATTGACATATTAAATTTTATTTGTTTATCTTGAAAAGTAACAGTGTTCCGTCTTTTCTGTGTCACCCGGTATAGTTCTGGGAGTCCCTGGGACTTCACAACGTCTGTTAAGGGTTAAACGAAAAATAAACTTATGCTATCAAATAATTCAATTTTTAAAATTTGTTAAAATAAAAATATAAATTTGTTCGATTTTTATTGAAATATTGTAATTCATAGATAGCCCCTTAGCTAGGTTTATACAGTGAGAGCCAAAAGTCCGGAATAAATTCATTTAAAATTCAGGGGTATGTTAAAAAAAAAACGCTCGGACACGTCGATTTTTATTTTTAACTGCGGGTTTTCTTACTATAATTTTATTTAATGTATATATAACAGGGTGGTACAAAAATAAGTTACAACCAACCAATCAACTTCAATTTTTGAAATGGAAATACACATTTTTTATTCTGTATTCTTAAAGAACAGAAAATTCTAGACATATTTCATGTACAATGTCCTATACCTATCTTCATTAGTTTTTGAGTTATTGACAGTTGAAGATCGGCATATTTGCACTTTTGACATGTTATAAAATCCAAACGGTTAGACATAGACAAATGCGGTTTGCACTTTTAATCGAACCTTTTTTAAAACCATCTGTTGACACGAGCTAGTGTGTCAACAGGTACTGATAAATTTACGGTTGAATTTCTAAAAAAACATTCAAAATATTAATGTATTTAATCAAAAGTATTGTATAAACGTTGAACAAAAAGAAACTATTCTAATCTAGACCGAATTAAATGTTTAAATTGAGCCCCATTAACTTCTTGACAGTAAGCGAGTCTTGATTCGAATTATCTCAGAACGTTGCGTATCATTTCTTGAGGTATTCGTTGAATCTCATTTCTTATATTATTTCTCAATTCTTCTAAATTGTTGGGTTTATTTACATACACTCTATGCTTTAAATAACCCCACAAAAAGAAGTCCAAAGGAGTCAAGTCGGGGGGAACCTAGCAGGCCACTCCAATTGACCCCTTCGTCCAATCTATCGACCCGGAAATACCTCACTTAAATATTGGCGCACGGCTCTGCTGAAGTGTGGCGGCGCGTCATCTTGCTGGAACCAAATTGAAGCTTCTGAAATATTGGGATTATTTGCATTTGGAAACATCAAACATAAAGCGGGAATCAGTTCGTTCCTTAAGAATTCCAAATAACGTTGACCCGTTAAGGTACCTTCGAAGAAAATTGGACCTATGAGTCTGTCATTGATAATGCCGGCCCAAACATTCACAGATTGAGGATATTGGGTATGAGCTTCAATCACCTAATTTGGATTGGCGGAAGACCAGTAACGGCAGTTCTGTCTGTTCACTGTACCATTGAGGCAGAAGGTCGACTCGTCAGAAAAAATTATTCTACGAGTAAAAAGACGGTCGTTATGGCAGACATTCATTATAGTTTCGCAAAACTCTAATCGACGATCTTACGTTCAACGTATACGTATACGTTACGACGTATCATCTACGTTAAGTTCGTGGATTAATTTTAATTTATAGGGATGATATTTTGCCTTTTTCAAAATCCTTCTTAAAGATGTTTTTCCAACATCGTTATCTAGTGCTGCCTGTCTAGTCGGTGTATGAGGATTTTCTTCAATGAACAAAACAACATTTAACTTCTTTTCCTCGGAAATTGCGGGACGACCCGATCTGGGTCGATCTCTGACGTGACCTAATTCCCTAAATTTTCTTTCTAGTTTGCTAACGGTAGACTGAGATATTGTCTTATCAGGATACTTGATATTAAACATTACAATATTAAATTTTATTATTTAATATTGTAATGTTATATTATAATTATTAAACATGCAATATTAAATTTTACAATAAACATGGATAAGACTGCTTGATACCTGTCACTTCAAAAAATGATGACAACATCATTGCAACAATGGATGAAAAAACACAAAAAACAAGGTTACCTTAGTAAGGGTGTTACATAGTTGCATGAATTATTGTATGTTCAGAAATTCAACCGTAAATTTCTCAGTACCTGTTGACACTAACTAGCTAGTGTCAACAGATGTCGTGTCAACAGGTTTTAAAAAGTTTCGATAAAAAGTGCAAACCGCATTTGTCTATGTCTAACCGTTTGGATTTTATAACATGTCAAAAGTGCAAATATGCCGAACGTCAACTGTCAATAACTCAAAAACAAATGAACATAGGTATAGGACATTGTACATGAAATATGTCTAGAATTTTCTGTTATTTAAGAATACAGAATAAAAAATAGGTATTTCCATTTCAAAAATTGAAGTTGGTGGTCGTAAATTATTTTTGGACCACCCTGTATACATAAAATTATAGTAAGAAAACCCGCAATTAAAAATAAAAATCGACGTGTCCGAGCGTTTTTTTTTGATCGTACCCCTGAATTTTAAATGAATTTATTTCGGACTTTTGGCTCTCACTGTCTAATGAGTTATTAGATATGATCGGAAGGTGCGCAATTTCAATATTTATGTTTTTGATTGCTTTTAATCAGCGAAAAAGAGTAAAAAATCAGTGTTGGTAAGCTTTGAACATTTTTTTATAGTTCTAGTCATTTAATTGTGAATTTGATCTTTGTACTAACTTCTTTAAATCGTGTACTATTTCGAATACAAATATATTTTAAAGTCCGATAATGATGATGAGTTATCTCATGCGAAATGCATCACTCTTGAAACAAAATTGGTATTTTATTTTGTAGAAAAAGAATTCCTTCTAAAAAAAGTATTTTCCTTATTGTAAAAGAACTTTGTGTCATTTAATCAATTGTACTAAAAATGCCTTTTGGTCACCAGAGACTTCGCACCACCACGCAATAATTTCTCTCATTATCAGCATGGTTGCACGTAAACTGGAACAGTTGAAATATTCTTAGTGATGCGATGCCCCAATGCCATAGTAGTACAATTTTCTAGTACAATTTTGAGAAAAAACCTTTGAGAGTCCATGGCAAAAAAACTGTCACTATAGGACGATTGTACACACACGACTGATAATTATCGGATATCGGAATCATAGTTACCGGAGTGTCGGTGTTCTCTTGTAAATGACTAGCCATTTATCGGAGATTTCAAACGATATTTTCATCTTTATGTTATAGAGGTAACAGAAGGATCACTATTGTTAAATTTAGTGGATATGTGTATATTTCGAAATATTCATCCATTATTCTCAAAGAGATTTCCCCAGATATACAGGGTGTCCCGTAAATAGTGGTCCAAATGAAAACTCCTAATAGATATAATCCATAGGAAATAGTCCATTCCAATCAGAATAATAGTAACGAAAGTGTTACGGTTTTCGAGATATTTTGATTTTTGCGAAATTTTAAGAAATACCTGTAATCAGTTTTTTTATGGTGTGTCACTAAATGAAAAAAAAATCACAATTTCTTCGGTTGGATATTATTTGCCGATAGATGCGCTTTATGATGCGTATTAAAATTTTTCAGTTATGCAAATATTTTTTACAGGAAAAATTTTTGAAATTGCAATATCGGGTTTTTTTTTCTTTTCAAAAAGTTTGAAGTCTTATGACGCAATAAAATAATAATAGAATCTTGGTGCCCATTAGCGTAAAAACTTATTTATTCCATGCCGTATTAAAGACAAAAACTTTTTGAATTTTTTGTTAACCTCAAAAAAAAAATGGTTGTTTTAATGCCGAAAGAACTATTTTGTGAAAAAAAAATCGTTTTTTTTTTCGATGCAAATTAATTCGGTTTATTTGTATTTTGCAATTACAAAAGTTGTTCAAAATGGCCACCACCTGCTACTATAAGGACACTTCTTATAATGGATCGCTTAATCCGTTGAGCGTGGCCAGCTCTATTTATCTCTTGAGCAGCAGTTTGGATGCGCTCGCGCAAATTTTCAATGTTTTGTATGGGTCTCCTGTATACAATTTCTTTGAGGCATCCCCAGTAAAAAAAATTAAGAGGATTTAGGTGAGGTGACCGTGGGGGCCACAGTATTAGGTCCTAGACGTCCGATCCATCGGTTAGGGTAGGATTCATTTAAAAAATTTCTAACTTGCACACATATTTCTGCGAATGTCTAAAGGAACATTTTCCAAAAGGATGGGGAGAATATTTTGCAAAAAATGGAGATAATATTCAGCATTGCAATTTTGCGGCAACTCAAATGGTCCTATAATTTCACCATTAATAATCCCTGTCCGCAAATTGATTTTAAATTGGTATTGCGATTTACATCTCTATTAATATGTGGATTTTCCGGACGCTGGAGGGCGCCACGAGTACAACAGACAAGCCCGTATATAGGCAGTTGCCCATCTAATAACTTACTTATATTTCTTATCTATGACCTATGACATTGATATTAAAATTGTCACCGTTGACAACTTGGCACTAACTTAAGCTTAAAGTTTTTTAATACCTCTAGTTATTAGTATGGCGCAATACACATCACTTCAGTATGCAAATATGCACTTCATTTACGGCTTGTGTGAAGGAAACGCCAGGGCAGCCTCTGAATTATACAGAGAAAGGTACCCTAACGCTCGTCATCCAGACCACCGAGTTTTTATTAGGGTGCATGCTGCATTGCTCGAAGGAAGATTTCCTGGAAAAGGCGTAGGTGGCGCTCGTAAAGGTAGGCCGCATTTAGAAGGAGAAGAGGCAGTTTTGGAGGAGAGAGATGCGGATCCCAGTACCTCGGTACGTGCCATAGAACGACGTACAGGTATATCCAAAAGCAGAGTTCAAAAAATTTTAAAACGAACTTATGGGTTCCATCCGTATCATGTGCAGCGCGTTCAGACTCTCGAACCAAGAGACTATAAAGAAAGAGTAGATTTTTGTCGTACGATGTTGAGAAGGCTGCGAGATGGAAATTGGTTTAAAAATATCTTGTGGGGCGACGAATCAACCTGTCGCAAAGATGGATTTTTGAATCTTCATAATTTACATAGCTGGCAATTGGAAAATCCACATATTAATAGAGAAGAAAAATCGCAATACCAATTTAAAATCAATTTGTGGACAGGAATTATTAATGGTGAAATTATAGGACCGTTTGAGTTGCCGCAAAATCTCAATGCTGAATATTATCTCCATTTTTTGCAAAATATTCTTCCCATCCTTTTGGAAAATGTTCCTTTAGACATTCGCAGAAATATGTGGCTGCAACACGACGGATGTCCTGCGCACTACGGTGTGCAAGTTAGAAATTTTTTAAATGAATCCTACCCTAACCGATGGATCGGACGTCTAGAACCTATACTGTGGCCCCCACGGTCACCTGACCTAAATCCTCTTGATTTTTTTTTACTGGAGATGCCTCAAAGAAATTGTATACAGAAGACCCATACAAAACATTGAAAATCTGCGCGAGCGCATCCAAACTGCTGCTCAAGAGATAAATAGAGCTAGCTGGCCACGCTCAACGGATTAAGCGATCCTTTATAAGAAGGTGTAGGGCATGTATAGCAGCAGCTGGTGGTCATTTTGAACACCTTTTGTAAAATTGAAAAACATAAATAAACCGAATTAATTTACATCGAAAAAAAAAAACCACAAAATAGTTCGTTCGGCATTATAACAACCATTTTTTTTTTGAGGTTAACAAAAAATTCAAAAAGTGTTTGTCTTTAATACGGCATGGGATAAATAAGTTTTTACGCTAATGGGCACCAAGGTTCTATTATTATTTTATTGCGTCATAGGACTTCAAACTTTTTAAAAAGAAAAAAAAATCCGATATTGCAATATCAAAAATTTTTCCTGTGAAAAATATTTGCATAACTGAAAAATTTTAATACGCATCATAAAGCGCATCTATCGGCAAATAATATCCAACCGAAGAAATTGTGATTTTTTTTTCATTTAGTGACACACCATAAAAAAACTGATTACAGGTATTTCTTAAAATTTCGCAAAAATCAAAATATCTCGAAAACCGTAACACTTTCGTTAGAGCTATGTTGGATTATTCTGATTGGAAATAGTCCAATCTATTAGGAGTTTTCATTTGGACCACTATTTACGGGACACCCTGTATAAAAAGAAAAATATTTAACTCAAAGTCTTATAAATGCAGGGTCTATTTGTTGGGTTACGCGTTTCGCCTTACGGCATCATCAGACCTAAAGTAAAACCTAGTACCAAGAAATAGTTTATCTTTCCTCAAAGAGACTGGCTTGCATTAAACAGTAATGAAATATACTGTAAGTCACGGGTCTCAAATTTATTAAATTAGTCACAGCATTACACGTGTTTCGCCCATACTAGGCACCATCAGATCCACTTGTGTATTCACTGATAAAAAGAACGAAAAAAGACGCAGAGAACATGAGCAAGCTCATTTGTTTGTTTATATAATTTTAATAAATGTAGTAACTAGTCTACGTTCGATTTTACCAATTTTAGCTTAATTTCTACCCTTGACTTATATCATGTAGTGTTGTTCTCTGCTTCTTTTTTGTTCTTTTTATCAGTTAAAGTGGATCTGATGATGCCTAGTATGGGTGAAAAACGTATAATCCGCTGACTAATTTAATAAATTTGAGACCTGTGACTTAAGAGTTTATTTTATTACTATTTAAAACCTAGTACCTACGGTTAAACACTAATTTACAGGAAAAATTTACCTCATTTAAGTACAAGGACACACACTAAAAATAAAAATTAATTGATATATTGCATTTCCAACAATAATGAAATATTGCAACAATATTACAATTACTAATCAATCAATGCTTTATTGTCAAGAAATTGTTACAATTTGTAGAAAAAGTTGTAAAACAAAATTAAAAAAAAAATAAATAAATAAATAGAATAGAATAGAATATCTACAATATATACAGATTAATACAATTTAAAAATTGTAAGTAGTCAAAAATATTATTATAAAATATACAATTTAATGTATACAATGTCAAAAAAAAAAATCATTAAAAAATCTCTCTATGTTAAAAAAAAATGTAAAAAATGTTTAAAAAAGTAAAAAATGTATAAAAAAGCCTAAAATAGCTACACAAAGCAGTATACTTAAATATGTACAGATAGTAAAAATACATAATCAGCTAGTGCGAAATTTCAAATCAATGATTACAAAAAAAAAAATCGTTAACAAAGCTCTCTCCTGTAAGAATGCTTTTAATGCTTTACGAAATGCAAAAAAGATGTGATTGATTTTTCCAATGGCAGATGATTGTGCATTTTTTTGCATTATATAATATGGAACTTTTGACCAACTCTGAATGTGGGGTAGGCAGGTATAGATCATGTTCCGTGTTTCTAAGTGGATAACTATGGGAAGGCCTATCAGATGCTGAACCGTGTTTGCGTATTGGACAAACGGACTTAAATATGAATAAAGATGGAAGAGTTAATATTTGAAATTTTTTGAAGAAATGCTGGCAATGACTTCTGTATTTAAGTCTCAGTGTACCGGGTGTCCATTTATAAACTGACACATTTTAACTGCTTATAAGTCGAAAACGAAAAATGACAACAATGTGCGGTTTTCACAGAACTTCATCAATATTTTTAAAGTTTTTTTTGACAGTGTTTTTTAAATGTAACACCCTGTACTTTTTAATTTTACATGAAAGCCTGTTAAATCCCGTTTCCGAAAATGTATAAATTGTCTTAAATTCATTATTTTTTTTTACAGAGCCAATTTTAGTAAATGGCACCTTTTTGAAAATTTTCCTAGAACACGTCATATTCGGTGATTGATGAACATTTTCTGGTAATTGCCTATGTATCGCTTTAGCATGATCATAATTAAATAATTGGCGCTATTGCCATGTCTATAAAAAGTATTTATTCTATGTATTAAATTACAACTATTTACAACAATTTTAACAACAAACAATTGAAGAAATTAATTTTAATTTATAACTAATAAATTAGCTGCTGAATATGACCTCCATTTTGCTCAAAACACAAATGTAGACGAAGAAATAAGTTGCCGAAGGCGTTTTGTAGCATTCGCGGTGTAATTTGGTTGAAAACGTTTACTATGTGTTGCGCAGTTCATCCAAATTTCTTGGGGTTGGATTGTAGCAACGGTCTTTTACATATCCCCATATACAAAAATCTGGAATGGTTAGATCGGGAGGATAAGGTGCCCACTCGATTGGACCTGCTCGCCCTATCCATCTGTTTCCAAAAGTAATATCTAAGGAATCTCTTGCGACCCTGGAGAAGTGTGGTGGTGCACCGTCTTGCTGGAAGTAGACCGTGTCTAAAATTCCATCTTGCTGAAGTTGAGGATAAAAAAATTTTTCCAACATATCGGTGTAATTGTTTCCATTCACTGTTGCTTCTTGAAAAAAAAATGGCCCATAAATTTTAGATTTCGATACTGCACACCAAACGTTCAGCTTAGGAGAATCTCTTTCAAATTCGTTATACACTCGAGGATTTTTATCTCCCCAAATGCAGTTATGCTTATTTACTCGACTACTGATGTGAAATGTTGCCTCATCAGACATTATTAAATTTTCTAAAAAGATCTAGTAGTATTTCGCACATTAATTTTTTTTTTCAAGGGCGCGATTTTCTATTTTGTGGAAAGTTTGAATTTTGTAGGGTTTAAACTTAATTATTTTTAGAATTTTATGTACTTTACTTTTTGACATATTTGTCGTTTGAGCTATCTTCCTAATAGATATTTGGTTATTGTTTAAGGACAACACTTATTTTACCAGCAAAATATTATCCAACAGATTATCTTGTGCATTTAGGGTTGTTCTAACTTTTCTTTTAACTGTGCCCTCCTGGGAAAATTTGGGTACGCCAATTGAGTATAGAATTGCGTGAAGGTGGAGCCCTTTCAAAAATCAGCCTAAATCTTCTTCTCGTTTGCGTAACTGATTTGAATTCACTAAATAATAACACGCAACGTGCCTTTTCCCGGGTGGTAAACATATTTAAACCTTTCAAAATCTTTAAAAAATGCAAAAATACATATAGAAATCAAATTATTGGGACTGCCCAAGATTGACGTTAAAAAGACAATTTATACATTTTCGGAAAGGGGATTTAACAGGCTTTCATGTGAAATTAAAAAGTACAGGGTGTTACATTTAAAATTTTTGAGAAATCGGCCTTTGAAAATCATCAATTTTTTTCCTCCTATTTCAGGTAAATTTTGAAACTTGGCAACACTGTCAAAAAAAACTTTAAAAACATTGATGAAGTTCTGTGAAAACCGCACATTGTTGTCATTTTTCGTTTTCGACTTATAAGCAGTTAAAATGTGTCAGTTTATAAATGGACACCCTGTATAACGTAAAGCTCTCTTTTGTAGTCTAAAAATACGGTCAAATTGAGTTGCACTACATGTACCCCAGAATGGAAGGGCGTATCGAAGGTGCGATTCAAAAAGGGCAAAATAAACTGTTCTAGAAGTAGACAGGCTTAGCTCCTTAGAAATTAATCTTAACGCAAAACAAGCGGAACTTAATTTTCTTGATAAAGAGTCAATATGTGTGTCCCATTTTAACGAGTTGTCAACAGTTAGCCCTAAAAACTTTACAGAATCAACTTCGTCAATTGTTGCGTTACCAAGTACAAAAGATTGCAAGAAGATAGAGTAGAAAACGATCGTTCACCGCTTGCATTTGTGACCATTATAGAAAAGAAAATGCGTAAACAAATATTGATATTGGAAAATGTAGATATTAGTTTATTCTCATATAATGCATGAACTAAATCTAATGGAGTTTCTAATTTAATTTCTGATATAGAATTTAATATTTTTTTAGATGAACACATTCTTGAGGAAAATATTCATCTAAATCGGAGCTGTATTTTTCCTTTAGTTTGGTTGCTACAGTGATAATATTTTCATCTTGTATTAATTTTAGCTTAAAAAGAAATTCAAATGTATTTGAACATGTTTGATATCTTTCTGACCGACGAATAATTTCAGATTTTAGATTATCGATTATTAAAAAAAAACACTGCGTGCGGATTTTATCTCTCTGGCTCAAATTTACGTCGGAACTTTTTTCTCCTAATTGCAATTTTCGTTTGATATTTCGCCTTTCAATATAATTTTCGTTTTCTGTTAACAACATTCCTAAGCTCTCATAATGGTCAAAGCGATCACGTAAGAAATCAAAATATTCTACTAAAGACGAGAAAAGTTGGGAAGTTGTACACAAGTCCAAATTCTCTCTTTGTACAGTTTTATTAACATCGTTAACCCTTTGCAAAATATCCAACCAAAACGATAAGATTATCCCATTTTCCAAGAAATTAAGTTTTTCGCATAACGAACTTGCTTCGACTCTTACAATATTTTTCTCATTAACATCTGTTGCTATATTATTTAAACAAGTCTTTATTGAATTGTAACTACTTTGTAGCGCCTTTATGGCATCAAAGCGAGAAGACCAACCAGTTGTATTGACCCTTTTTGGCATGAGCGATTTCTCAGAGCCTGATGAATCTCTTATTGTACTAGACAACAAGTTCCATCTATGTGTAGAAGCCGAAAAAAATGTATAAAAAGCTTGAACTAGCATAAAAAAGATGTTGCTTCGAAGCAGCAATCCGCAGCATTTTGAACAACTAAATTGAGAGAATGTCCGGCACACGGAACATAGATTGCTAACTCATTATGTGCCTTAATACGCGCTTGCAATCCAGGAAATCGACAACTCATATTGCTTGCGTTGTCATATGACTGACCCCTGCAATTTTGAATGTCCAAATTAAATGTCTTTAGCATATCCATGACGCACTGCTCAAGCTCTTGTGCCCCATGCCTAATGTTATCATAGAATCCTATAAACCTTTCAAATGGAAGATAGTTGGAAGACTGATCTTTGTCTCCTCCTTTATGTAGTGGAATTATTATCGCCATCTTAGGGCAGTTAGGAAAAACATCTTTTTGAAAACACTGATTAATTAGAGTAATAAATAAAAAAAAAAAAAATAAATAAATAAATAAGTCTTTATTTCCAACGGTCACCCACTTACAGGAAGTGCAGAAAAAAATACAAATCAAAACAATAATAACAGAATAAAAATTAAATGCAAAAAAACAAAGTAGTAAAGTAAAACAGTTAAAACTAATTTAAAGAATAAACAAAAAGAAAAGAAAAATAAAAAAGAACTCAACATACCTTCATGCCACACTTCTAAATAACAAACAGCATTAGACAGGTACTTACAGGTTGTAATACTAGGTTATTGATTGAGATTGTCATCAATAAGATGACATAATGTACATTCGGGCAGATTTGAAAAAATTTTGAGAGTAAGTCCATCAATTCCAGAAGAGCCTTTGTTTTTGATTTCCCTAATTGATCTGCAAAGCTCTGGTAACACTACGAGCGTAAAGAAGAAACTGTGGAAATTCTCATTTGCAATGGGAAGATATGAAAGTGGATCATGGGAAGGAGTTATGGTACTCATTAAATTATTTGCCACATTTACAAAATAATCAATAAAGTTCTCAGATGAAGTGGAGATAGTATTCGACAAAGAAGGCTTATTTCTCAAAGCATTAACAATCGACCATGTTTCCTTAGCCACATTTTTAGATTTAGCCAGTCTCCTATTATAGTAAATATCCTTGGCGGCTTTTAAAGTTCTCTGATAAATCTTTTTGTAAAGTCTTACGTATTCATAAAAAAAAGCGCTGTCTGAAAATTTCTTAAGATGAGATAATAAGCGCATGTTCTTAGCAGATGTACGCAAGCCTTGGGTAGACCAAGGGTTATGCTGCTTCTTTTTAAGAGTTCTCAAAGGAAAGGATTTGTGAGAAAGACTAGATAGCGTTTTTACAAATCTAGAGAATTCTGAATCAACGTCGTCAGAGAGAATATTCCAGTCAGTTGATTGACAAAGGTGCCTAAAATGTAAAAAAAATTTATCCGAGAAAATACGGCCTAATTTGCACGTTATGTTAGTTATGGAAAACTTTGTTAACACTGCTTCATGGTCTGAGAAACCTGAGCTTAAGACAGTACAATCGACGAAATCTGGCTCAAAGGAAGATACGACATAATCTATTTTATTAGAGCTGGTTTTAGTTATTCTGGTAGGTGATTTAATGTGCATGATTAAGCCGAAAGAGTCGAAAATGGACTGGAGAGATTCTTGAGCAGCACACACACTGGAAAAATCAATGTTTAGGTCGCCACATAAAATGAGTTTGCTTTTTAACGGCCGAGACTCAAGCAAGCTTAGTAATTTTTGGATAAAAACATTTACGTCAGCATCAGGTGTTCTGTAAATACAAACAACGTAAAGATCAAAATTATTATTGTAGACAATGGAAAATTCAAATATTTTTTCAGAAACTAAATTATCGAACCTGGTTACCATTGAAAAGTCATTGCTAGTAGATAATATCACAGTACCTTCATGAGTTAGATTTGTTCTATCAAATCTGGCAACTGTAGTGTAATTATCCACCATCACAGGCTCACCAACATGCAACCAATGTTCAGTTATGGCAACGATTTCTGGAAAATGAAGCTCTTCTAGTAAAAGAAATAAATCATTAGTTTTATGTCTTAAGGACTGAATATTTAGAGAGAAAATACTAAGCTTGCCATTGTCCAGTATTTCAGAGGGTGCTTGATCCTCTGTTCGCGTCAAGTCATTTAAAAAATGTTATTCCTGGCGGGAGATCCACCAGAATAATAATTGCTATGACTCTCTCTGATTTTTTGAAGGCGTAGCAGCTTTTCTGATGAGAAGAAGGACCTGAAGGCTGACAGATCTGCTTCAACTTCAGTTGGACCAATACCATAGGCATCATGGTACCAAAAGTAGAGCCTCCGCAAAGAGTCCACGTCACCAGGAAGTCCCTCTGATGCAAGTGCCAATCGGATGCTGGTGTTGGTATGTCCTTCGAAACACACATATGCAGATAGGCAAGGAATAGCCTAAGAGGTTTTAAGATGGAAGGGTCTCTCAGTCTGGCCGAAATAAATAGCGACCATCAGTCGCATCTGAGTCTCTTGATAGTCGCACTATTGGTGGAGTCAACGGGTCCATATTTGCTACTTTATTCGCCACTGAATTATCATCGATGACAAAATCAACCTCTAATAATTCTGTTGCAAGGGATTTAGAGGCAGCAATGGCCTTCCTATCAGAACTAATTTTCAAAGATTGAACCTCTCTGGATATTGTAGCAGATGTTGATGGAACTGAGCGATGTGGCAGGTTATGGCTGTCTGGAGAGTGAGTCTTAGACTTAGACTGGGAAGGCTTAGATTTGGGCGAGGTGGTACTATTTATTTGGACTGGCGCTTTAGAGGTTTCCAAACATGAATTCATGAGAGTGCCCGGTGGCCACATACTAATATCCTTCAGCCGCTTTAAGTGATTTAAGTTCGGCACACCAATTTTGAAGTCGGAATGTGCAATGTCCTTGGTTTTTAGCATTGGGAAACATCGGATAAAGTCCGTCGTTTCCCGGTTTTTCTTTGATGAAGTGTGCAAGCTGATTTCCGGTAAACAGAGGTGGGATATTTGATACAACCACGTAATGCCATTCACCTTTGTTCATTGTGTTGTCCTTCGGTGACGTCGGAACCTCCGGGTCTGGTATGATCAGTCTGGCAGGCTATCGTCCTTTTAGTTACAGGTTGGTAACTTTAAACATTAGATTTTTCTTTAGCTAACTGTTCTATGGTGCGAGCCATTTGTTTAACATTTTTTCTCAGATTCTCTACTTCACTTTTTTACTACATAATATGTTCATTATTAACTTTGCAATGTATGTGCAATATTGCATTTGCTATGTTATTTGTGCAATGTTGTAGCAATAAACATGTAATATTATATTTGTTATTGCTGCAGCAATATTGCAGAAGTAATATATCGAAGGAATTATAGCTGCAATATAACATGCCGACAGGGAAGTCACACCAATTTTTAATTAGCGGTAGGGCATGGTTAATAAGGTCCATCAATGCCCTCCTCTCTCTATTATTACACAAGACAGTAGCATCATCTGCAACCATAGTAAACTTTCCAAAAATATTCGGATCCATAATTGACATACAACAAAAATGAAATAGATCCTAGAACTGATAATTATTATCGGTGTGTGGTACAATCGTCTTAAGTCTGGAATTTTGTATTATTTGGCAACTTTGAGGACCTCTGGAGGCTAATCCGTAAGTCTGCCAATGACTTGAAACAAATTGTTGTTTTTTACATATTTCTTAGCTAGGACCGGACCAAAACGAACAAACCCCTCTATTGCTCCCCTGACTGTCACTATAGGCTCTTTGGTAGATACAGACTGATAATGTCATTTAAGCACTATAATTTATAGTTTGCGACATTATTTTTTTTTAAATTTGAATTAAATGTTTTGTCAGTTCAAGCTTTATGATTAGTAAGGTTCATTCTTTATTAAAAACAATATAAATAAAATTTATCGCATGTAATATTATTAACTTTTTGCGTACCAATATAAGATGGGATTGATTATTGACTCTGAAAAAGATTTTTTTTAATAAAGCGTAACCTTGCTGCATTATTTTCTAAAATAAATTTGGACTTATAAAAGCATTAATAATAACTTCAGCTTTAATAATAATTAACCTACTTTCGCCTATATTTTATAAAATACGTATTACAAAAGAGCTTGATGGACCTAGTTGTTTATTATCTAAATGTCTAGGTATCTGTTATTAGGTTTTTCGGAAAATAATCCTATATTTATTCAATTGATATATATTGATGTTTTCTCTGTCATATTAATCGAAATATGTACCTTAATGTAGGGACTTTTTTTGGTGGGAAATCCGACCGGGAAAACCGGGATTTCTATGCAGCAAAAAAATACCCTAAAAGAGTTTTTATCATCTATATTATATAAAAAAAAATATTATGCATGACGTATAACTTTGACGGTGTGATAGGAAATTTTGAAATATATACAGGGGGCCCCACTTTCGAGCTTAACCATGGGAATCCCGGGTATTATAAGAAAATTCAGTTTTTTCAAAACAGTTTTAATTTTTTTTCAGAATCACATATGATTCATTGGTAAACTTTAACTTTTCTGAAGAATTTTACGTTTAAATTAGACTCATATACCTGTCTCTTTCTAACATATTGACTTAGGCTATATCCGATATAATCAGGATGCAACGTCGATTTAAAGTAAAAAAGTCTGAATATTTCCGGATTTTTTTCTAACCTTATTTGAGTCGGAATTTCAAAATAAACGGCACTGTTTTAGGGTAACTTTTCCCCCTCTATAAGGTGATGTTATCAGATTTAAAATGACGTTTCGTTTTTAGGATGGCATCATCAACTTTGTTTTTTTAAATACGAACCTGGAATATTTATTTTTGATTTTAATGGCCTTTGACTCTCCTAAAGACTATAATGTATCACACTTACGGATATACTCTAATTTTAGGCAAAAAATTTACGTTTAAAGTAGACTTATGTAACCATCTTTTTCTAACACGGTATGGTGACCATAAGTCTCTCTTTGTCCAATACATGACTTCGATACAATCAGGAATGCAACGTCGATTTACCGTGCAAAATTCCGAATATAAACGACCAAAATAAGACACCAGTGCTCACGAAAAAAATATATTCCAGACTACCGGGCTTTTCCTTTTTAAAATACATTCTAGCAGATCTAAAGTTTGTCCAAACAGTTGGATAACAGATGTGGGTAAGTTCCCACCATAGTTCGAAGGCTCGTTAGTATTCTTATCACCTCCCAGCCTAGGGTTGCTTTTAGCACCATTTTGGGCCCGGTACTTTTCCGTAGATTACAGTCGGCCATTCCTGACTATCTTCGCGCCCTCGTGAAGACTCTCTCTTCTTACGTAGGCGTTACCTATAACAAAAAAATAAAAAAAAACAACAATTAGTAAATCATTTCTCACTACAGTTGTTATTTCTCGCAGTCACTGTCGGACTTGTTAGAACTAACAACTGTAGAAAACAATTTTAATTTATCAGAGGGACATATCCCTTTATATGCGGTTTTACAGCGTTCTGCACCCGCTAGATCCTCAACCACATATCGTTCGTTATCTAACACTGCCGTTACAGTGAAGGGCCCTTGATAACGTGGTTCGAGTTTCTTGCTCTGTCCATCATTTGAACACTTTGTTCTTTGGACAAGGACTTGTTGTCCTACAGTAAACGTTTTTATGCCGGCATGTCTTTGGTTGTACAACTCCTTTTGTTTTTGCTGACTTTCAGCAATTTTTATTGACGCTTCTGCTCTCACAGTCGGAAGGTCAATAGGTTTTACGTCACAAACCTCAGCTGTAAGAAATGGGTCATCAATACCACGTGGCTGATAACCCAAAAATAGCTCATAAGGCGATTTTCTGGTGACTGAGCTTACCGCGGTATTGAGGCCCCATCTCACAGTAGCAAGGGACGTGTCCCAATATTCGTTATCATCTACACTAGCCCTCAGTGATGAAAGAATCGTTCTATTAAATCTTTCAATTTGCCCGTTGGCTCGAACATTCCCGAACAAAAATTTGTAAATTCCTTACTCGTAAAGGCTGTACCTCGATCGCATATAAATCTCCGGGGTACACCGAAAGTTTCGATTATTTCTTTTAAAAATTTAATTACTGGCGTAGTTTTTGTATTTGGTACCGCTTTAAGAAAAACAAACTTTGTAAACGTGTCCACCCCAACAATTAAATAATTATTTTTCTTTTTACTTCTGACGAATGGTCCTACTAAATGGTTGAGATGGATCGTATCCATCGGAATGTTTTTTTTTTCGATGGTATTTAAATTACCAGGAATTTTACCTGAAGGTTTTTTTTATTATTTTATTATTATAAGCAACCCAAACATGATCTTATATAGTTTTTTTTTTAAATATAATTTCGCATTGAAGGAAACCAGTATCACTTTGAAATGCTTTCCAATGTTTTGTCAACTGCGAAATGACCAGCATCGTCATGATAATTCATAAGAATTCTTCTTCGGGCGAATTTAGGTATTACCCAGCGTAGTCCCGATGTTGTCTTTTTATAGACGCGATTTTTCTTCAACACATATTCTTTGTGTATTTGTCTACTGTCGGCATCATCAGTAGACTTAGATAAAGTTTCATGAACACGTTTGCAATGTTTATCCTGCAACTGCGCTGCTAACACCCAATCAACTTCAGTGACGTTCACTGTCAATACATCAACCTCTAATGCCTGTTCCTCATTTGCTGTAGCAGGATTGCGACTCAGAGCATCTACGTGATTCATTTTAGTTCCTGGTCGATACTCAATACTAAAATCGTATTCTTGGGTAGTCAACCACCATCTGCCTATGCGTGATATTGGATCTCTTTTCACTAGTGTTGACCTTAACGCATTACACAACTTTAAAGTTTATTCCAATCAAGTATACTCTAATTTTTTTTTAAAGAACATACCACAGCCAAAGTTTCTAACTCATATGAGTGATATACTTGTTCTTCCTTTGTTGTCGCTCTTCTAAAATATTGAACTGGTTTAAGTCCTTCATTAAGTTGTTTTTGAAGTAATATTCCCCCTATTCTCCATTTACTTGCTAAATTTACTAGCTAAAGTCGGTCGGGTGATTCATTTTTGTTTTAAATTGTCAAAAGCACTTTGCTGCTCATTTCCCCAAGTTAATACAACATTCTTCTTTGTAATGTTTGTCAGAGGTTTTGCAATTAAAGCAAAACCTTTTATATATTTGCGAAAATAACTAGCTAAACCTAAAAACTGCCTAACATTATGAACATCTTTAGGAGTTGGAAAATTTGAAACTGCTTTTGTTTTCTCTGCACCGTGTTTGATACCTTGCTCAGATATTTCGTGACCTAAATAGCTTATTTTCGACAATAAAAATTTGCATTTATCGAATCTAAGGGTGATAACTGGCTTGCATCAATTTTAGAACGTTTTCTAATCGTGCAAGCCCGCTAAGGACATCCTCAGATGGTACTAAGATATCATCTATATATGCCATTGCTGTCGTGTATCTAAAAGAACCTAAAATTTTATGAATTGCGGGCTGAAAAACGGCTGAAGCGTTAACTAGTCCAAAGGGCATCGCTAAATATTCGTAATGCCCATCCGGCGTCACAAATGCCGTTTTATGTACCGAATCGTTAGCTACAGGTATTTGGTGACCCAACCTGATGCTAGATCTAAACTTGTAAAACATCTACAACCACTTAAACAATTCACTAAGTCATCAATTCGCGGTAATGGATATTTATCTTTAACAGTTTTTCTATTTAAAGCGCGGTAATCGACGCCCATCCGAATCTCACCATTTTTTTTTGCGTACAAGTAATATAGGACTTGCATATGGCGGGGAAGATTCGCGAATTATTTTATTATCTAATAAACCATTTATTATCTCCCTAACCGAATCTCTTTCTGAAAATGACATTCGATAAGGTTTATAAGTAATAGGCACGTCGTCAGTTAAATTTATTGATATTTCGGCAACATTTGTACGTCCTACTTCGTTTAAATTAGTAGCAAAACACCCTCGGTATTTATTTAATAACTCTAAAAGTTTTAATTTCGATTCTTGCCCAATATCACTATCCATACAAGTGTAAAGATCAGCTAATGTAAAATGAGCTAAAACTTCTTGATTTATTGCGTAACACTCTAAATTATTTTCATTATCGGCGGTACAGGTAAAACCCCTAGCAGCAACGCGACCCCTTTCATAAATAATTTCACTCTCTGAAACATTAAGAACAGGTGAAATTATGGTTTGTTTTACGTTTATTATGCACCGAGGAATCATATGGCATTTATTTGGCCACAACATATGTTGCAAATCGATAAATATGTCATCACATTCTTCAGAACTATATACTGGTATGTGACCTATGTGATTTGGAGGTATTACTGAAGCGTCCTTAGCCCAAAGAGTTATTTTTCGAGGTAGAAGAGATTCTAATTCTTGAAGTGGTTCCCTATTTTTATTAAATAATCGAACTTGACCGCTACGTACTACCATCGTAACGTCGAAATGATTAATAAAAGGCTGTCCCACAATAAGAGACACTTGCTGAGCCGTATCAGGTACAATAAGTGCGTCCACTAATGCCTCTGGTAAATCTACCTTAAGGGTAATAAAAGTTTTATGATGGCTTATTATCGAGCCCCCAGCAAACCCACTTAGTTTGACCTGAACCGGGTTTAAAGTTTTAAATTTAAATTAGAAACATCTGATTTACGCAGGGTTACAGCATTACTACCTGTATCAACATAACCACGAAAAACAGAATCGTTAATTTGAAGATAATAAATTTTCTGACTTACCATCTGACTTTTCCTGTCGGTTTTTAGGACAATCTCTCTCCACATGTCCCAACAGTTTACAAACTTTGCACTCCACTCGAGGCTTAAAACATTTGAAGGCTAAGTGGCCACGTTGACCGCAGTTAAAACATTTCGGTTGGAAAACACCGTTATTCGTTTGTCTGGTCTTGTTCTTTATAAATCCTCGAAGGTCTGCACTACTTTGTAAGGATTTTCCCTTAGATAATCCAGACGTAGACGGCTGTTGTTGATCATTTTGGTGCAGAACGGAAAGGTATTCTTCATAAGGTGCCTCAGGTGTCTGATAGCGGCCCGCTTGTGCCCCATTCTGAGCTCCAATGTCACTTAATCCATGAATTAGACAAGACACTGCCTGTTTTCCATAAATGTCACATGAACGCATCATTTCCATTTTCTCAAAATAGTAAGTGGTCATGGTCTCCTCAGGTCTTTTCTTTCTGTTTAACATAGTCTGTAGGCTGGAAGTGTAGTCCGTGTGATCCGAAAAACTTTTCTTAATTAATGCTTTCCATTCCTCCCAGGTTAAATTATAGTTTTGCAGGCTGCGATACCAGCTTTTAGCCATGCCATCCAGCCTAAACTGCATGTGGTAAATTGTAGTTATTTCGTCCCATTGATTAAGTATTCTAAGCTGGTCGATCCTAATCAACCATCGTTGCGCTGTTTTTGTTTTCAGGGGAAAACTCTGGAATACAATCCGCCTTCACATTAGATCAAATTGTACTGACACTGCTATTTTCGTCCTTTCGTTGAGCCAAATTTTCAATCATTTTCTCCAAACGTTTGAAACGTTGTTCCGTTGCTTCCGACTCAGGAGTTTCTACAACACGTAATTCTGGACGTCTCCTTGAATCATCGCGTTTTCGTGATTCCACTGAACGTTTTCTTATAACGGTAACTCTCATACTCACTATCTGATGAGCTAGTGGAATCAGAGCTACTGTGGGATCTCTTTCCACTGTTGAGCCTTTTTTTAATATATAAACTACAACTTAAGGAACTCACTAAACTACAAAGCAACGAACAAACTAATAACTAATATATACAAAAATGTCCAATGCAGGATCAATTAATTAAAAAAAATGTGGCGCGACCGAAAAGCACGCGAATTATTATCCCACACCTGAACTGTAAACGACCAAAATTTTATAAATAAGATACGAGTGCTCACGACAAATCTTCTATATTCCAGACTACCGGGCTTTTCCTTTTTAAAATACTTTCTAGCAGATCTAAACTTTGTCCAAACAGTTGGATAACAGATGTGAGTAGATTCTCACCATAGGTCGAAGGCTCATTAGTATTCTTATCACGTCCCAGCCTAGGGTTGCTTTTAGCACCATGTGGTCTCATTTTGGGACCGGTACTTTTCCGTAGATTACACGAATATTTCCGGAGATACACGAAGTTCTTTTCTAAAAGTTTTTTTTTACGTTAATTGAAGCGAAATTTTAAAATAAGTGAAACCTTATTCCAGTCACTTTTCCTTCTCTACAAGATGACGTCATCACATTTAAAATGCTACGTTTCGTATTTAAGCTGATATCATCAATTTTGTTTTTTGAGTACGGACCTGGAATTTTTATTTTCAATTTAAGTAGAGTAGGGTCTCCTGAAGATAATGATGTATCACACTTATGGATACATCTTAAGTTTATGGGAGAATTTTATGTTTAAAGTGGACTCATCTAGCCATCTCTCTTTATCACACTGTTTAGACTATAAGTTTTTCTTCGTACAACACATTGACTCATGCTATTTTTCTGATGTTGTTTGAGGTGGAATTTAGAAATAAATGGATCTTATTAAAATCATTTTCTCCCCTCTACAAGATGGCGTTATCATCAACTTTGTTTTTTTAAATACGGACCTAGAATTTTTATTTTTGATTTTAATAGTCTATAGTCTTTTGGACAACGATATAAACATAAAAAAAATTAAATTTTATAAGAGAATTTTATGTGTAAAGTAGACTCATATACCCATCTCTCTTTAACACACTCATTTGACCATAAGTTTCTCTTTATCCAAAACATTGGATTAACACATTGAGCTCCGCGTGCCCACCGGTGGGCATTTCGAGTTTGCTTTCTGGGAACACATGCTTATCGCATTGCTTATTCAGGGACCGCGTGCTCACCCGTGAGCATGGATTACATTGATTCTGCCTATACCAACGACGGTCTGGTCCCAGGATGAGCCAAAAAATATATTGGGTTGGGCAGTTTGGACAGTTTAGGTATTTAGTTTATAAGAGTAGAAAAAAACAACATTTGAGTTAATATACCATGTTATATTACCTGAAAATAAAAAAAATACTCTTAAAACTTAAAAATAAATTGTCATAAAAAAACAGTCGTTTTCTTAGGTAACCAAAACTTAAAATACCATAAAAATAACTAACCTAAATATAATAAAACTTACTAAAACGACCTAACGTTTGACGAAATACATACTGCCACAAAGAAACTGCTGATACTAAAGTTTTAAGCCAAATGTTTTTGGAAGCAAGTAATACAAAGGTGAATATTACACGGTACACAAATTGTATTGACCTTTTTCGCATTTTTTCGGGCGTACGCAGCATTGTAAGCCCATGGTGCTGTAGCATTTAGTGCATCTCTTTCGAGTAACTCGTTTTTGGCCTTCCACTTCCTTCAACGTGCAGCGTTGCGTTCTTGACGTGGAAGGACGAGAAACAGTATTAAGTTTTTCGTCGTTTTCAATGAGGCCTGAAACTACCTCTTTTTTGAATGTGGTAATGCTGATTTTTTTCTTGTTTATTTTATTGTAAAGATGTAACGCGTTTACTATTGTTGTAGCAGTAATGAGATGAAACACTAGGCGTTTGTACCATTTTGAAGTTCGCCTTAGAAAAGGCGCGTATGCTGACATTTGATCCGACAAGTCAATAAAGGCCTTGCCCTGATTATAGTCAACAATTACTTTCGGTTTAATAATTTCCTTTCCTTTCTTGGCTAAAGTAATGGTAGAATCATCATGTTTGGTGCTTAGCATGATGACATCTCTCTTATCCTTCCACTTCAAGACTACAGTTTTGTCATTATCTTGCCGAGCTACAATTCCACCTCGATTCAACTTTTCCTTTATTACTTCCTGAGGATTACCTTTGCGGTTTGCTCTAATTGTATCAAATAAATGCGTTTTTCGGTCAATAGGTCTTTTGGATAATGATACGCTCGTGTACCAGTTGTCAGTGTAAAGTGTGCGGCCACTGTCCAAAAGACCTTTCATCAATTCCATGACAATCATTTCAGAATCTGCAAATTCACTTGATTTTTCTCTGCCGGTATATACTTTGAAATCCCAGGTGTATCTTCCAGATACACACAACTTGAAAAGCTTTATACCGTAGCGGTGTCGCTTAATGTCTTTTTCGGGCATGTAGGAGAACTTAAATTTCTTTTGCAGCATGTCAAGAAATTCAGATATTTTGTAAAGTCGGTTATCAGAGAGTCTGTCCTTCTCATTATCACTTACATGGAACATGCCCAAAATACCTTCAAATCTGTTTCTACTCATAATTGTGGGTATGCGATTTTGGTACAACAATTTGGTTGACCAATAATCCCGTAACTGAGGCATTTCGCATTTCCACGGGACTGGTGTCCAACCATTTCGGCACCTTGGCCTTCCGGTTTGGATCTGCTATTGCCGCAGCAATTCGCTGTGAAGCAAACCTATTGGTTTCAGTCACAAATAGATTAATCATCTCATCGTCGATAAAATAGTTAAACAATTCAGTTAATTCTTTCCCTGCAAAGACTGTACTAACAGCTGGAACAACACCAATATTCTGAGGGCTTTCACTGAAAGACAGTCGGTCTCCTTGAACGTGATCCCATTTTTGCTTAGTAGTTAAAGTCGCTAGAGGTACGTTATCGTCTAGATCTTCGTCTTCGGATAATAATATGGCAGAATTATCTGAATTATTACCGGATGAATCGTTATCGGATGATAGATCACTTTCAACATGAATAAAATCTTTATCTACGAGCGAATCATCTGAAAATCCGGTAATTTCCTCTTCTATTATATCTCTTGACTCGTCGTCGGACAGATTCTCCAACTCCTTTGCCAACTCCTGACCCGATAGATATTTTTTAGCCATATTTGCTTAACTCTGAAACAAAAAAACACATTAAAGCTAGTGTCCACGGGTGGGCATTCGGTCCCAAAATGTAAAATAGCATTCTGGGACCACGTGCCCACCCGTGGGTCACCGCAAAAAAATTATAAAAACAGCCAAAAGTCAGAGTATTGATCCACAAACAACATAAACTGCAAAAAAATAACTATTAACAAAAAATATCCAGAATGAAAATTTGGTCTCTGGAAGTAAAATCCAAATTCCCACCAGTGGGCACGCGGGGCTCAACGTGTTAATCTCTCTTATATTAAGAAATTCGAGGTGGATTTAAAAAACATAAGCAATTTCTTGCTTAATAAATTGGCGGCAAAACATTAAAAAAACTCCGAATACTTCCGGAGATATCTGAAGTTTTTTTGCAAAATCACTCACATGGATTAGCTTTAATTTTATAAGTGAATTTTACATTCAAAGTAGACTCATCTGCCCATCTCTTTTTAACCCACCCTTTAGAGCATTAATCTCTCTTTGACCAACACATTGGCTTCTACTGATTTATCATTGGCTGTTATCTCCGTTATAATTAGACACGCGAGGTCGATTTAACTTGGCGCCAAAACATTTGAAAATTCCCGAATACTTCCGGAGATACCTATCCGAACTTCGTTCTCACTCTATAAGATGGCGTTATCAGATGTAAAAAGCGATGTTTCGTTTTTCAGGTGACATCATCAACTTTGTTTTTTTAAATAAGGTCCTGAAATTTTAATTTTTTATTTTAATAGTCTATCATCTTCTGAAGATAATGGTGTATCACATTTATAGATAAACCTTAGTTTTATGCGAAAAGTTTAAATTAGACTCTATCTCCAACACACTATGTTGACCATAAGTTTCTCTTTGTCTAACACATTGCGTTTATGCAAACGAATTTTTTTTTTTTAGTAAATCATCTAATAAAGACAACTTATGCCATGAATAATGGGTTAGAGCGAGATGAGAATTTGAATTTACTTAAGACGTACAATTGTACTATAAAAATTCGGTTTATCATTAAGAGTACTTCAAAATTCAGATCCGTATTTAAAAAACAAACTTGACGACGTCAGCCTCCAACCGAAACGTCGCATTTTAAATCCGATTACGTCATCTTTTCGGGAGAGAAAAGTGACTCGAAGAAAATTGCATTTATTTTTAAATAGAGCTCAAATAACCTCGAAAAAAACCCCTATTTCAAAAAACTTGTGCCTGAAATTTTTCAAATATTTTGGCGCCAAAACTCATCCCATGCTTAAGCTTGCTAAAACACGCCCCCCTGTATAGGGTGTTTCTTTTGTTTTTCTCACAAATGTTCATTTTAGTCGTTCAATGTTAAAGGAACACCTCTCTATGTACCATTTTGGGGGTACATTCTACAGGGTAAAGTCCATATAATAATAATAGTAACAATAATCTAAAATGTACCCCCAAAACCAAAAAAAAACAATTATCGCTATATATTATTCAATTTTTACAATATTATATATTACCATTGTTATTATTATAATGTTTGGTAAAAGAAATGATATTATATACCTAGTCTAGCTGTGATTGCACTCGATTCTGTATTTCCAGTTATTTTTATATTTATTTCGAGCATATATTATAAACATTTAATACAAACTATTGTGATTTAGTTATAATAAAGAATGTATTATTAAGTAAATAATTGTTTTATTAGAGGCAACACTTCCGGGGACGTCATGATCTAGCTAAAACGTGCTGCACCTCCTCAATACTTTTACCTCCGGTTTCCGGTACCACCAGAAAAGTGAAAATACTCCCAAGGAATAAGATGGCGGCAAACACCCAAAAAGTACATGCCAAACCGATCGAATCGGCCATAAACGGAAATCCCAAAGTCGTAATAAACGACAAACTAAACGAAGTAAATGTGGAAATCGTAGCGGAAATCGCTTTAATATCCGGGGGGAACAGCTCGGCTAACATGGCCCATGGCTGTATGGACAAACCCACGTTAAGAACCAATATATAAATAACCAGACTACTTATGGGTAAATACCCTAGGGCACTAACATCCACACTCAGATCGTCCTTTAAGTAGAAGAAAACCCCCAGGGCGATTAGGCCGAGCATCCCAAACACATTTGAGACCATTATGAGGGCCTTGCGGCCGGTTTTACTCACGAGCTGAGCGCCTACCGTAGCTGACATAAGCTGAATCACCCCGACAAGCATCGCCGAGTAAGTGGCCGGAAGGGAACTGCCGGAAGATTCGAATATGTGCTGCAAGTAACCTAATACTGCGCAAATACCGGAGAGTTGCTGAAACACCATTAAGCCATTGCTGACTATCAATCCTTTGACGTAAGAGCGAGTCTTTAGGATGCGTGATAGTCCATTAACGTTCTGCCCAGACTGCTCAATGGTTTCCCTAATATACTTTAGCTCCTTTTGCACGTCCTCCGCAGCTGTGCCGCGCAGCTTCATCAAAGACTCAACCGCTTTCACCACTTTACCCTCCTTAAGCAAATCGTAGGGACTCGAGGGGGTAAACACCCCAAAAACCACATAAAAAACCACGGGGGTCACCATGTTAGCTACACTGAACCACTTAATAGACAAATAAGGCCCCACCGCGAACATAAAGAGCATCCCCAAACAGTTAAATACCCCAATTAGGCTACCAAGGAACCCCCTGTCTTTATCCTCGGAAACATCACCCACGTATCCAGGTACGACGCTGTAAATCGTACCGGCTGATAATCCGATTAATAATCGGGCGAATAAAAAGTAATAAATGTCATCCCCTATGGCACAAAGGGCATGGGAAACCAGTATGGGGGTAGTCATGATGAGCAAAGAGGTTTTTTTGCCGTAGTTGTGGGATAAGTAACCGCCGATGAATGGTCCTACGATCGCTCCCAGGTTCATAATGGAGGCGATCCAGCTGGTTTCCAGGGTAGTGGCGGGGCGGCCCAGAGGGTTGAGGTGGGGATCCGTGCTCTGGAATTTCGGGATCATCGGTGAGGTCCAGGACCAGCAGCCCGCTACCGAGAAGACCACCAGGTTCACTGTGAATGAATTGAGTGGTGAAGTATAGCCGAAAAAAATAATTTTATATAGAATTCTTACCAGCGAATACGGCAAAATACACTTGTCCCCCCATTTTTTTTTGTTCGTTAATCGCAATAACAAACGAAAAAATATATAAACTAAATAAACTTATCGATAAATTTTCATTTGCTCGAGCACTGGCGTCTCCGGATTCGGTTGCAAAAGAGGTTTCTTTTTATTGAATAATTGGTTGAGAAATTCGTATTTTTAGTAGAGATAATGTTTTATTATTGCGTTTGCAAAGTTAGGCGTTATCAATTATATTAATTGGTTTTTAAACAATTTGTGCGATACAGGGTGGTCAACAAGTTGGAAATCAATTTGCAGGGTTTCAACGCCTTTCACGTTTCACTTACAGGCTCAATTGACTGGAAAAGTTTTTTTCTTACGAAGTGGTGCTTCTTACAGACAAGGATCATTACTTCACAGCGATCATCCAGGATTTATAGAAGTAGGATGAAGAATCATGCCAACATCTGGATAAGTAAAATAAAATTTTTTGAGCGCGTCTCACTACATACTTACATCCTTAGTTATTTCGAAAGTTTTTCTTATGTAGTGATACTCCCTACAGACAAAGAACACCATTTAATTACGATCTAGCGATCATCTATGCTTTGGAACTGAGACAGAGAATCAAGTTGTAAAGTGGGTTAAAAGTCAATTATTTAGGTTTCTACCGCATCTTACTCCTCATTTACAGCCTCAATAGGTTGCAAAAGTTATTCTGCTTATGAAGTGGTACTCCCTACAGTTGACGAACAGCATTTAATAACGATCCTCCGAGATTTAATAATAATAATCTTTATTTAGCATAAAAAAAGCTACATATAAAATACAATCCATTTTACAAAATTTAATACGATTAAAATATTTTTACCAACCCAGTATATTATAAGCAGGATAATAGATAAAATGTCTGAGAGCAAAACACCCAGTGAGCTTGACTTCTCTGGTGACTTAGCGTCATATGGAAATTATGGAAACAGTAGTTTGAGAATTACATTTTGGCTAGTGGAAAATCAAATAAAGGTGATTATATTAAAATTGCAACCCTTCTAAATATAATTGGGGATCAAGGAATTTATAATACTTTTGAATATTCGGAGACGGAGGACAAAATCAGACTCACAGCTATTTTAGATAAATTTGATGCTTACTGTAACCCTCTTAAAAATCTTATTTATGAGCATTTTAAATTTTTTAAGAGGGATCAACAGCCAAAGTAATTAGAGATAGATTGTTTTTGGGTATTAAGGATAGCAGAATACAGGAAAGACTTTTACAGGAAGCTGATTTAAAGCTTTCGGAAGCAATAAAAATATGTAGGTCAATGGAAGCTAGTGTTGCTAATCAAAAAGAAATTTCTCAGGCACAAGATCAAGCTGTACACTCTGTTAAACTTAGGGAACATAAATAAGGGCCAGGAAAAGCTGAGGTTACGTATCATAAAAGTTCAACATCTGGGTATGCTAAGCAGTCTCAGGATAGTTCTGAGTCATCAAATTTTGGTAAAGATCTTAAATTAAAAACCTGTTCTAGTTGTGGTTCAAGATATGCAAAAAACCAATGCCCTGCATATAATCGAGTATGTTAAATGCCATCATAAAGGACATTATAGAAGGTACTGTAACAGAAAATACCAAGTACATGGAGTCGATGCAGAAAGGGACATTTGTGACACAAGTTCTGAGAGTGAAAAATCGGTATCTTCAGAAAGTGATAATGTCGTTTGGACTGTAATAAATCCAAATGTCAATGCTGTGGAATGGTTTGAAACTGTGGTTATTGAACAGTCTAAAATAAGCTTAAAAATTGGCACTGGAAGCCAAGTTAACATCTTGACTTACAAAGACTTTAAAGTGTTAAATATAAATACTAGTGACATTTTAAAGTGCTCTTCAATTTTGCTCTCATACTCTGGTCACAGAATAGCTATATTAGGGAAATTTAATCTTCTCTGTGATTTTGATAAAAAATCAGTAGAGCTTTCGGTTTATGTGTTAAGATTGGCAGTGGTCAGAAAATGAAAACAATTCTTTCAACCGTTTAAAAAACTTAGCAACGTCTGCGCCAGTTTTGTCATTCTTTGACCCTTTAGAAAAAACTGTTTTAACGGTAGGCGCTAGCCCTTATGATCTAGGTGCTGTATTAATGCAAGATGACCATCCAGTTGAGTTTGCCTCGGTTTCTTTAACAGAGACGCAACAAATGTACAATCATATTGAGACAGAGATCATGCTTGCTTTAGTTTTTGGATGTGAAAAATCTCTGACGTCCAGAGCAACGAAAAAATCTTAGACCAAATAAGACACCTGCTTATTATCAGCAAGTTAATAATCCACATATGGAACCAAAACCATCATATGCTAACACTGGCCTGAAAATACCCAGAGAAAGCCTACAACAGAACCATCTACGAATGACTTACTGAATTCTTCCAGTTTCTCGGATTTACTCCCAACTCCTGAGATCAAAACCTCAGATAAGCCTAGATGCAACTCATCTGCTCAACTTGTTAACAGGGACTTATTCAAAACAAATTTGTTGGCAAAACGAGTTTGTCTGCCACAAATTTTAAAAAGGGTAAGATGAAAATAAAAAAAATATCAGATAAAAAGAAAAACGAAGCTAAAGAATCATGGTATTGCTTCCTTTGCGACAGAGATGAGGTGTTGGACATGCGCGAATTCTGTTTATGCTCCGTCTATGTGCACGAAGCGTGTGTCGGTCTAACCAAAGAAGAAAAGCTGCAGTTCGTTTGACCTCGTTGCTCGTCTTAGAGCATTTAGAGTCACCATCAGGTATTAATATAATTATTTTTTTTAGAAGTTATTTTAAAAGTTTAGTTTTATTTTTTTGTTACATCATGCCTTAATAAAAAATATTTTCCTAAATGAATTCCATATTTTTAAATTATTTTAAATGGTGACCTTATTATGGACATAGTGATCCAAATAAGGCCAATGGTAAGCCTCTTCCTTTTACGCAATAACCATCACTTTATAAAAAATAAATAAATGGTTAATATTTAACTAATAGTGGCACAATACTTTAAGCATTTGTGATTTCTGTCGGGTTTGGTAAGTAATGTTAATGAAAAAAAAATGACGCCTTAACGTGGCCTTATTTGGGTCAGTTATCTTATTGCTAATAAGTAACTAAATTAAATCAACTTTTCGACATCAATATCATTTTTACATATATAGTAACTGGGTTTCTTTTGGCTACATCGGAATTAGTCTCTTCTTATGTCCTTTAATTGCGTTTCTTGGTGTTGTTGTAGATAAACAACTCCAACACAAAGAGGGTGATGATCAGGGTGGTGTCTTTTCCTCCTAAACGACTTACGATCTTTGAACATTCTGCTTTTGCTGGATCAGTATTTGCAGCACAGAAAAAAAGTTTACAAATTTGGTTTCTGGTTTATTCCAGAGATCCATAAAAATCTATAGTGCTTCTATTTTTTTCAGGCAGTTGAACTGGCAATAACTGGACCTGCTGGAGAAGTAAAAAATTTATTTTAATTTACTTAAAATTCTATCGCATCTTACTTCTCACTTACGTGATTAATTATTACTATATATTTATAAACGAGAAACACCATTTTATGGCGACATTTTCACTTGTGATACTAAGATGAAAAATCAGACCAAAATTTTTTTTTAAAACCTCATATTTTAAATTTATTTATATTCAATTCTTACAATTAATATTGATTTATAGCCCAACCTTGACACAATAACAATCATATACAGGGTGAGTTAGACATATAAAATACTCATTTACTACTTTGGGACGGCCTGTATAACATCCATGAAACCGGTTTCTTTTTTTCTTATAGCGAGTTAAACTTTCACTATCATATACACACTAACAACCAAATAAATAAACAAAGTGCGATTAACTCGAAATTCTCACATATTCAATAAGAGCAGGCAGTGACAAATAGTATATATTTCTTGTTTCACTCGATCGCGTTTTATTTTAATTAGAATTAGAAGAAAAAAACGAATTACATATTTATTATTTTGTTCCACTAGTTGCAGCAATCGACTCAAGGTGTTTCAGTTATAAACGAGAATTTACATTAATAAACGGCTGGGATCGGTTCAACTAATAAAATGTAACAATAATTTTCAGTATTATCAACCCTGTATAATGCATTTTGTTTTGCCGTCAAGTTGGTTCACTTTTTTTGCAGCATTTGCTAGTAAGTCTTATGAATTCGCCCTAATAAAGTATCAAATACGTTTATTTGCAAATTAGTAAATCTGCTGAGCTATGGAGGAGGTTTGGGCTACGGATGGTCTTCACCAGCGCTCCCGAAACTGAGTGGGCATGTGGATCCAGAAAATAATCCACTGTCCACTCCTACTACTATACACGAAGAATCATGGATAGCGTCACTTCTAAGGCGAGCCCAAGAGGATTTTGTATAGGCAACGTATAATAATTTATTTGTTTTTTCAGTTTGGGAGCAGTAATTAGCCCATTTATGACGGAGGTTTCAGCGGAAAAAATCGGAAGAAAATATACGTTGCTCATATTCGCTTTGCCGATGATATTGGGGAATTTTATTATTATTTTTGCCAGTGAAGTTTGGCATTTTTATACTGCCAGGTTTCTAATTGGGGTAAGTATAGTTTTGCAATATTTGTTTTTTGGGTCTACCACATTTAGTTAGGTACCCCCTGAATTGTCTGCAAAAGTTCTTTCTTATGTAGTGGTGCTTCTTGCATACTTAGAATAATAATAATAATAATTAGTTAATTACTATATTGTAAAATTTGGGTATTTTTAAAATTAAACTTACGTGAGTATTGACAATGCAATTCATTCAGCCAGCTCCACCATGTATACAGCAAGAGATTGAGAGTACCATGAAACAAAAATATTTACAATTTACTGTACTGACCCATCTAATAAAGGTTAAGTTTACTCACCGGGGAACCTCGGTCCCCTTAATTCAGTCATGCCAACAACCATCAATATAGTTACTTTATGTTTGCTAATAATTTATATATATATATATATATATCTTCTTTCTTCGACGACTAGCTAGTTTCCCCTAAAATAGTTAAGGCTACCCCAGACGCTCCACTGCCGCTAAGCAGTAAGCATCTCAACACTCGGAAACTAAGATAACATATACCGAGATCTTAGAATCCAAATGTGTCAATCGAGAAGACAAGTGAGGGCCCTCTATAACTCACAAGACCAACTCGAACGAACTGCGCGCTCAGAGGGCATCCCTGTCGATTGCTACACCTGGTAATACCTCGCTAAACAGCGACAAACTCTGGTATACCATAAAACTCTAGCCATGGACTTATACAACAACAATATAAAATATTACTCACATGTCGACATGATTAACCTGTGCACAAAACAACCATAACCGTTCTAATATCCACCTAGTGGACAAACACCACCACACCTGGTCAACTATGACCACTCTTATACATGGCTCTTTACAAGCCGAAGTGCTAGCACTCACTTCCTCTTTTACTTTTTTTGGGTCTCTCTCAATCTCTGCTTATATTATTATTTATGTTTAGGGTATAGATTTTCAAGGATGTAAGATAATTCTCGGGCGATTGAGACACTTTTAAACGAATACAGGGTGTTTATAAAATTTACGTTTATTAAATATATTAAATTACTTTAGGATATTTTACAATATTGACCAATAAATACGAATTACAGACAAATACACTAAATAAACAAATAAACTAGCGTCTATAACTAAATAAAATAATAAAAGTACCGTCGCGAATTAAATAAAAGAACTAGTGATCCGAAGCCGGTCTGTCTATCATCAGTTCTCTCAAAAGTAGTCTTTTCTTTTCCTTTATGCTTCTCCAAGCATTCGTTTCTGGCTTCGTACCACTCTCTTGATATCTCTTAAAACATATTGAGCCAGGTCCTTTATTTTATTTCTAAATAAACTTCACTAAAAATCAACATGAACCCAGACTCATAAAAATAATTAATGGAACCAAGCCTAATACTAATCAAAACAAATCCTTATCTTATACGTTTCCGCTTTTTGTTAGAACTAAAAATGTTTTTAGTTCTAACAAAAAGCGGAAAAACATAAACTGTGCCTTAGAAATAGGGAAACTTAATTGCTAGTGTTTACAGATAGTTAAGATAATAATATGAAGTTTACAAAAAAAAATAATAAAAAGAAATTGTCTAAAAAATCCTGTTTAGTCATTTTTACTTTAGGTGGTAATCCTTGAAGCAATTTTCCACACATAAGGCTGATTTTTCTTCACAGACAGGACAGAAATAACGTGTTTCTCGTCGAAGTTTATTCGAAGTACATACACGGCAAGCTCTTGTAGGTCGTTTTTTTCTTCGGTTGGTGGTATACCTTCCAAATAGTGAAAATCCCGCTGCTGGACTTAGGCATTTTATCACCGAGAAGAGTAGACACAAACATCTCTCTAAATTTTAAAGATTTTATTTTGCTTCCGGTCGATTTACGAAACAGCAAGTAGGCGTTATGTATATATATTTCGAGAATATGCAATGCAATATTTTTCGACCATCTAATGGTTTTTCTTAGTGCGCTCTAGTAACTTAGCATTTGATCGGACTGGTCAATACCTGACATTTCTGCATTGTAGTCCTTTATTATATTAGGTTTCACAGAAACTTTTCCGTTCCTGTTGCGCACTTCAATCATTTGTACTTTGTGCATATTTGAAATTGTCAATACCTCTCGCTTGTCCTTCCACTTGCAAACAACTACTGATTTGCGTCTTTGCCATATACATTCGCCTTTTTTTAGCTTTTTTTCGAAACGACATACTTTGGATTTCCCTTTCGATTACCACAAATATATATTTTTTTCGCTGTCATGTTATTAGTTAAGCCTACTGAATTATAAAAATTATCAGTATAGAGTACATAACCCTTGTCTAAATAATTTTCCATTAAGTGAAGAACCACACTTGCAGTATGCTCCAAATCATTCTCGATAGCTTCTGACTTTCCGAAATATACTTTTATTTTTAGAACCATGCCAGCAGATTCGCATAGTTCATATAATTTTACCCCGTACTTATGCTTCTTATTTTTAATATATTGTCTAAAAATAAGCCTGCCACGCCATAAGACCATTGATTCATCAATGCATAAATTTTTGTCTGGAACATAGTGATCCATAGCATTATTTTGTTGAGATGATGACTGGTCTAATCTTAAATAAACGATCTTCAGTCACTCCCGAATTGTCAGCAAAATGCAAAAAACGCAACAGTAACTGAAACCAATTTCTGCTTATAACCTGGCGCCAAAAGGGCATCTTGTACATGATATGTTGAGACCATGATCAATAGATGATCAATAGATGGGAAACTACATGGACCTATATGTAAAAGAAGACCGAAAAATATTTGCAGTTCATTTGGGGTGGTTTCGACCCATCTGGTCAATCTAGAGAACCTTGTCAAAGGATGTTTTGCGATCTCCTGAGTCGCATACAAATCTGTTTGTTATGCCAAATAGCTTAAAAACTCATTAGAAAAGAATAAATTTACAAGATATTTTATCGTTACTGGTTCTTGAGACATAAATCCAACATCATTTACCAAAAAGTCAAAATGTGGTGGCTCCTCCTCAATGTCAAACCACTCTGCGTCTTAGTCTGGCACTTCTGGTAGCTCATCTTCAATGTGCTCGTCCGCAATGTCAATCCACTCAGGATCTAAATGTGATTCTTCCACAAATTGGATTAGATTTTTGATCCTGATCACTTTCACTTGAAGTCTGTTGTTCACTAGACATTTCATATTCCGGGTCCTCATCCGAATTATCCTTTAGGAAACTGCCCCACTCATTCTCATCCATTGCGGCAAAATTCTCAAGGTGACGGTAATTCAAAGGACGTTTTCGCGACATTTTTATGCTCAAGTAGCTCAAACAACAATAAATATATGTCGAAAACAACTAAAAACCGTTAGCAATAACCAATAGTCCACACGTTTACAATCCTAGCCCTATGCTAACACTAACTAAACTGCACACTGGCGGCTAGCGACAAGTTTTCCACTTTGGCTTTCGCATTGTACGTTTGCGCATAAATCTGGTGAACCATAACCTAACATTTTTGTTGTTGTTTTTGGACATGTACTTGAGTGTTTGGTAAAAGTAAAAATTAATATTAATTGTGTTTGTGTTTTTAAAGGTAAATAAGTATAATTGGAACAATTTTGAATATTATTCTGTGTAAAAATGAATATAATCTGTGAAACGTGCAAAAAAACATTTGGTGAACGATATAATTTGAGAGCATTTAATGTAAAGAAATTTCATCCAGGTAAGAAATAGCCTTTCTTAATCTTAAGAGATGTTTAGGAAGTTCTCTATTAACATTTTAGGTAAAGTTGAAGAGTTAGGTCCTTTAAAGAGATTTAAAATTGATGCGACATGTAATGAATGTAATAAGATATTTGTTAAATTTTCCAATCTAACTCAACATGTCAAAAAATATCATAAAGGTAATAAATTTTAGAGTGGTTAAGTTTAAGCATTATATTTTTTATTTCTTGTTTTAGAAAAATTGACTGAACTTACTAAGCCAAAAAAATATGCAAATGAATACGATAAATGTGAAAAGCATTTTACTCACTTACGTCATTTTAAATATCACAAAAAAATACATAAAGAAAAAAAAGGTAGTGGTTTACAGTGCATTTTGTGCAAAAATAAATCTGATGTAGAATTTTTTAGCAAACCCGATTTGTTAAAACATTTTAAAATGAGACATGATATTGATATTATAACAGAGCAATTTTATTTTATCAGTTTAGAGGAGTTTTACATCTGGAAAAATAATGAGGAAACCAAAACACATGAACTATTTATAAATGCATATGGAACCAATAAAAATAAAAAAATTAATTGCACAAAATATAAATGCCATCGCTCTGGATTTTACCAATCTAAAGGAAATAATTCGCGCCATTTAAAAACCCAGGGCTCAAAAAAAATTGATGGCTACTGCCCTGCAGAAATTTCTGTTAAAGAGGAAATCGATGGAAGGATTGAAATCCAATATATAAGAACGCATGTAGGACATACTACTGATATGAGTCACCTAATTTTAAATAATACTGAAAGGAGTAATTTGGCTGTACAAATTACAGCTAAAATACCATTTGAACAGATTTTAGATAAAGTCAGGGAATCAATGAGTGGTACTTTGAAGAGGTGTCACCTTCTAACAAATAAGGATTTATATAATATAGAAAGAAGTTTTAACCTGAATAATGAAACCTGTAGACACAGTAATGATGCGATAAGTCTAGATCCCTGGATGAAAGAAATTGACAACACAGGATGTGTTTTATTCTACAAAGCTCAAGAAGAATGTTGCAATAAATACCCTTTATTAAAAAAAGATGATTTTGCATTGATAATTATGAATCAAGGTCAGCTTGAAATGTTAGATAGATATGGTGATGACTGTATTTGTATTGACGAAACTTTTGGCTTAAATATGTATGGATTTAACCTCACTACCATATTAATATTGGATGATATGCGTGAAGGTTTTCCATGTGCTTTTCTGATTTCAAACCGATCTGATGAACACATGATGCAAATATTTTTTAAGTCTGTAAAAGATCGTTTGGAAAGATCTTTGAAACCAAAGGTCTTTATGGCTCCAGTTTTCTATAATGCTTGGATTATGGTAATGGAAATGCCTCTCCACAGACTTTATTGCGCTTGGCATTTGGATCGAGCTTGGCGTACCAACTTGATAACAATAATTTCAAGAGAAAAGCAGGTATGTTCATAAAAACTTTAATAAGTCATAGGTTTAGAAAGTTTTCTAACTTTAACTTTTTACATGATTTTTTTTTCAAAAAAATTCCAGTGATAATGTAATAGCAGTCATGTGTCATAATGAGTAAGATTGTTTCAAAAAACAATGAGAACTTAGTCCTATTATTATCTTTATTTAATATTGCCCATTAATTTTAAATATGAGCTGACTAGTTGGTAATTTTTGTAAACCTGAATCCTTATATAAAGTTTTAAAGAGCGAGTATACTTCACACTAAAAAATGTCATAATATGCTTTATTTTTATTTATTTCAAATGTTGATTGGATTTAAGGATTTTTTAAAATTATTATTTTTGTGGTTTTCACTCGGTAACAATTCAACTAAGTAACACAAATTCAAATAATGTTTCTCTTTATTTTAGGTGGCAGTATATAAAAAACTTCGGACATTACTCCAGGAAACAGACAAGAATGCATTTTCCACAATGATTAGTGCCTTTCTAACGAATTTGTCAGAAGATCAAGATACTACAGATTTTGCTAATTATTTTGAAAAATACTACACCCAAAATATTGCTTCATGGGCCTACTGCTACCGAATGGATACTGGCATTAACACAAATATGCATATAGAGAATATGCATCGTAGTATAAAGTATATTTACTTAAACGGAAAAATAAATAAGCGCCTTGACTATGCTATTTATATTTTAATGAAGTTTGTCAGGGACAAGCTATTTAATCGTTTAATTGTCTTAAATAAGGGAAAAGTTTCCAGCAAATTAAAAGAATTAAGAATTAGACATAAAACCAGTGAAACCTTAAATGTGTCTTCAGTAATAGTAAATAAAAATGGCTGGGTTATACCATCATCGTCCACAAATGATCTATATCAAATTGAAGAACGGCAGATAGATTGTAACTGCAAATTGGTGTGTAGTCAGTGTCAAAATAAATATATTCATAGGTATACCTGTTCTTGCTTGGATTCTTCAATCAAATGGAACATGTGCAAACACATTTACACCTTCTATGCAGGTTTTTAAAATCTGTTATCAGAAAATGGGGCAGTATTATGGTAGGTAACTATATGTATTATCTGAAAAATAAAACCTGAAATTGAAAATTTTAAAAGGCAAACCAAATTGAAAATTTTAAAAATGACAAAGAGAAATTAAAACTGGAAATATCAGAAACTATTAACAGTCTTGAAAGTTATGAAGAATTGGATATAGCAAAACAAACATTAGTTTCCCTTGTCAAAATAAGAGCATTCAGAGATTTAAGGAATAAACAAAATAGCAAAATAAATAAAAATGTCATACCTTATAATAAGAAGATTGCTCAACAACGACGAATGTTTAAGAAGAAAAAGAAACATGTAGGAGGCTCAAAAAAATATGGGATAACGAAACCGGATAGCGAAGAAGTCAATAAAATTTCACTAAATATGCTACTTGGAGAATAATTTAGCTGTTTATTTTAATATGTTATTAAATCTATATAACATAAAATTTGATTTTATGTTAGATAAAAGTAGTTTTATTTTTAATTTTTCTTTAAAAAAATTATGTTAAAAAGAGCTCTTAACATATTACATTTTTATCTCTCAAAATAATGTTTATGCTCGAACTAAAAGAAAATGTAACGAAAGGCGTTAATTTAAAACGTATTTTAAGCGTTAAAATATTAAAACGCTAAAAACAATTATATTTCCAAAATCTTAATGGAAATCTTAAAGTTCAATTTTCCTATAGTATGGGTTAATTAAAATTAATCCAATTTAATATTTTTACTGACATACCAATACCCTATTAGGGTATATATATTTAAAATCATTTTTTGCGATTTTAGATTTCGACTTCAAGTTTCAGCGCATTTTTTTATATAAACTAAAATACACCTGGTGTATAGTGTGAATATAAACTAAAAATAAAAAGTTCTAAATTCTAACCTCTCCTTTAATCCTATGCACGTTATTTAAGTATATTTCTCTATTTAAATATCGCGCCAAATGTTAACGCGTGCGCGCAATGTGAAAGCCAAAGTGGAAAACTTGCCGCTAGCCGCCAGTAAACTGCACTGCCTGCTTCTGCGAGCGAAAAAGGTTGTGCCGCCACGTAATTACCATCTCTCCGCTTAACGAGTTAAGGTCGGGGCACACATATCCGTACCGAGACCGCACCGTCCCCGCAGCGTAGCTCGGCCGTGTCTCGGTGCGTTACTCCCAAAACACACATCTCCGACACACGGCCGCATCCCGCATCTAATTGGACGGTCACGACGCACTTCAAAGTATTCAGTTTGGATCGAAACTTAATTGGGTTGGTACATTGAATTTATTTCAAAGAAAAATGTTCTCGAAATTTGGTAATAGTGAATTAGCAATGCTAGCTATTGCATTGGATGAAGAGGAAGAAAACAAAGTCAGAAATAAAAAGAAAAAGTTGAGAAGAAAATGGATACACGGTGCTTGGAAAGCAAGAACTACAGAAGGAGAATTCAGCACACTATTTCCTCATCTGATGGATGACGAGACAAAATTTTATCAGTACTTAAGAATGACACAATCCACGTTTCGTAAGCTACTGAAAAAATTGGAAAAAAAATTGATGAGGAAAGATACCTTTTGGAGGTTATCAGTAACGCCAAAAGAAAGGCTATCGGTGTGTTTGAGGTAAGTTATTTACATTATAAAATAAAAGATAAAAGCCAACAAGGTCAACCTTTCTAATATCAACTTTTAAATTTTAGTTTTTATCATGTAAACTTTTTAATTTTGATTAATGTAAGAATTTTAAATTGTGTTTGTCGTTATGTGGTGTTGTTTTGGTGTCGTGCCATTTCCGTACGTATTATTTGCTTACAAGAGTTTTTAAGGATCATTTAGTGCCATATCTGCGTACCATAAGTGGCGGTTCCCAAAGCAGGAAGTTTTAAAAATTATATATATTTAGTTCCATTTTCGTATAGCAGTTAATTAATATTTTGATAATCATATAAATTGAAGCCTCCACCCAAAATAGCCGAGTTTTTTATGCACTCTTAAAAGAAGTTTAAATAGGCATTACATTGTTTATTAGAGGCACTAATTTAGTAGAGTCAAACAGTATTTGCCTTTTTCCTACTTAATTAAAAACTCTACTGCAATATGAACTATTTCTGATGAACTATTTGATCATACAGTGATGGAAACTTCCTCTATTAACCTTTCAATTTCCATTTTGAATAGCTAAATTTTATTGCTCGTTCGAGACCGTACAACGCACCGTCACCGTTGAAAATTAAACAAAACTATTCCCACTCGTACATGCTCGGGCATGGGGTGCGCTGATGTTAAGACTTCGCCATATGATTACTATAGTGTTGTTGACAACCGAGACACGGCCGAGCTGCGCTGCGGGCACGGTGCGTCCTCGGTACGGATATGTGTGCCCCGACCTTTATCGTGGTTGGGCGCCGCAAGAAACTTCTGCTCGGAGACGCCCGACCACGAGATAACTCAAAAGCTGTTTTTTTACAAAAAAAAAATATAACATATAATATTAAAAATTTTGTAAAAAAAATTGTAAGCCATTTTGACTAATTATTTCAATTTTGACATAGTGGTGTCTAAGAATGGTTTTTATATAAATGTCATGGCAGTCAACGTGTTAATGTTCTTAGAAAAATACGTATAGCCGACATATATATTGGTATTTGGTCAAATAAAAGTCATATTTAAGATAAAATGAAAATCTTTCATTCTCCCTCCACTTATTTATTAAACATTTAGTTAGCTTAAAATTCCCTACATGTTTCGGACATAGTGATGTCCATCATCAGGGGGTAAAAGGTTTAAAATTGATAACAGGCACACGCCTCAGGGTTTGATTACATATCGAAAACCCTCCATTTATTACTATTGTTTTCAATTTTAATTTTTTATTTTTATTTGTTTACATTCTGTTGTTGACAAGCACTGATTATATACTTATTTCTTCACTATTTAAAGTCATATTTATTTATTATTTATTATTTTCTTCATATAAATCTTTCGATTTCAGCTGACAGAAGGCTGTATCTTCGCCACCATCCCAGTCTACGCGTCTGAGATCTCGGAACCTAAGAACAGGGGCACCATCGGGGCCATAATGCTCTTGTTCATCTCCTTGGGCCACTTCACCTCGAGCATTATCGGTCCGAGCGTAACCATAGCGACTTTTAGCATAATCTCTTTAGCTCCTTGTATATTGTTTTTAGTGCTATTCGGACTTTTAGTACCGGAAAGTCCGTACTATTTTGTACTGGCGGGAAAGAACCAGGAGGCGCAAAGGAGTCTGAAACAACTAAGGCGCAAAGATGATATCGAAGAGGAGCTGAATGAGATTATACGTGCCGTTAAGGAGTTCAAGGATTCGCAAATCTCGAATGTCTGGGTGGAATTGTTTATGAGAAAATATAATTTTATTGCGTTCGTTTTAGCGTTGACTTTGATGGTGTTACAGCAGTTCAGCGGGTTGATTTACATTGTGGATTATACGCAGAAGATTTTCGATGTGGCCAGGACCCCTTTTAAGGGCAACGTTTCGGTCATGTTTGTTACTTCAGTGCAAGTGATTAGCATAGCTTTAAGCACTTATATTATTGATAAAATTAACCGTAAAACCTTACTGGTTATCTCCTTAATGTTGATAGCATGCTCCCAAGTAGTTCTGGGATTATTCTTTTACTTCCAGCACCGAGGGCATGCAGCTGTTGAGTATATAACTTGGCTGCCCATCGTTTGTCTCATGTTATTCATGGTGTCTTTCCAATTAGGCACGTGCCCCATAAGTTACAATTATCCCAGTGAAATTCTGGATCCCACCGTGAAGACTTTGGGGAATACATTGGTGATGTCCCTGGGACTTTTGGGGGAGTTCGGCATCGCCACCCTATTTCCAATGTTGGCCGAGCATATAGGGTTTTTTGTGCCCTTTTGGATTTTCGGTTTGGTGTCGTTCGTGGCCGTATTTTTTGTTGTTTTTTGGCTACCGGAGACCAAGGGAAAGAGTTTTTTGGAGATTCAAAACGTTTTAAGGAATAAACTGTGATATAAATTTAATAAATAAAATTTACTTTTCTTTTTAATATAAACGCCTTTTTATTTATTTACACAAGTTACAGATATATTAAATTAACAGTTAATAAAAGCTGCTTCCAGCACATAGCAAACATATACAGTGAGGACGCGCAAGTTGGAACAAATTCATTTAAAATTCAGGGGTGTGTTCGAAAAAAAAACGCTCGGAGACGTTAATTTTCATTTTTTGACATTCAGGGGTTGTAATCGGTGTGTGCAGTGCGGAGGAAAGCAAATCATTAGGACACCATTTTCTTTAGCCAACGTAATAACTTCCAATTGCTTGTGGCTAACGTGACCATCAAGCAGTAAGAGGGTTTTGTTATTTTGAGATCAATGTGTAAACTTTATAAAATGTTTTAGCCACTTACAAAACAGGTGACCTGTCATCCAGCCCGATTCTTGACACAAGCCCAATGTCCCAGCTGGTGCGTCATCAATTAACTCTGGCTTCTATTTTTTTCGAGAAAAAATCAGAGCCGGTGGCACAAAATTACCTATTGGATTCATAGCACAAACTACAGAAGTGTGTGCCCCCCGTTCTGCACTTGTAATGGCACCAACCTGCTTTCTTCCCTTTGTGGCCATAATTTTTTGCGGACGTTGAACCGTAGAAAGCGCAGACTCGTCAACATTGTAGATACGGTCAAAGGTTATGTTATGTTCCGCTACTGTATGTTCCAATAAATTGAAAATTTTTTCAACTTACGGCTTATTGAAACCCTGCGCACGAGCCGCTGAAGTGGCTTCGGGTGTTCTGAGTGAAATGTCAGGATTGCGCCCCCTAAAGCCCACAAGCCTATCCCAGCCAGCCTTTTTCTTAATCCTGTCAAATCTGTGGGGTAACTTCTTCCTTTCAGCTAATTCAAATGTCAATTGCCTGACTTCTGTTGTGTTGGCCTGAACACAACATGCATGTTTCCAATTTCTTAATATATTGCACTATCTCGCGTTCAAGTTCTGCAGAAAATGTAGTTCCATAACGACCCAAGCCTTTTTGAGAACCTTTTATTCTTTTATTTTTATTCTAACCCTTGTCTAAGGGTTGCCTGCGGTACACCATATCTTTTAGACGCCGCCAACCAGCCCAGATCACCGTTTTGGACCGCTTTAATAGCTTCGCTCATGCTTGCCTCACCTTAATTTTGACGCGTCGATTTACGCGTATACTTTCCAACCATATTTTGTGAAATCATAAAAACAGGTATAGGTTTCAGCCTAATGCCTATGTCGTTTTACACCAATACTGTGTATGTCATTTTACCCAAAGAATAAGTGTGTTAGAAATGACCCAAATACTTATTAAAAACACAAAAAAAAATCGGTTAAATCACATCAAAATTAAGAAAAAGGTCTATTTTTTTACCTGGACTAACCGTACTTAGGCTCATTGTACCTCATCAAGTGATATCGAGAAATTAGGAAACCACAGAACAATGTTTTCGGGTTCGGAAAAAGTTTTTTTCGGCATTTCTTAAAAACACGTGTATTCTGCCCCGCAAAGTAGACGCGACTGAGGTCACAGCTGCAAACCAATTACATTTTGTCATTTACGACAGCGTTGCCACGTCTCAAATTAGAGAAGTGGCCGATATGCCATTTTACCCTAGTATGTCATTTTAGGCCAGTTTCCCCTATATCTGGAATATACTAGATATTTAGACTATATCCAAGAGTTATAAAGAGTTAGTAGTAGTTAGTATCCATTAGTCTATGGATGTCTCATAAACATCTATTATATAATATATATCTTTTACATGTATCTTTAGAGAATATACAAATACATTCTTAATAAACCACAATATATAAAAAATATCCCTAAGGTATATAGGTACTTAGATCCATGAAACATGTTCTGGTTATACCATATTATATGCTTAATTTCTTGGGTAACAAAATGACGTCTTAAATACGTCCTTTTTCGTGCTTTCTGATCTATATATGACGAGTCGCATTTTGACGTCCCCAAGTAACAATTTACAGTGACCTACACAAGTTGAGATTACTATTATTTTCACTAGTTGCAACGTTGTTTTCGGTGCAAAATTTAGTTGGTTTTGCAACGACGTTTATTTTCGACCAAACTTCGACGTACTGCACCTGTATCGCAACTGTTGTAAAACTCGCTGTTTTTACAAAGTATTTTTTTACTATAGATTGTAGCAGTAGTAATTTACACTTAAAACAACGACGTGCAGACGTGTACAATTTTTCGAATCAATGGGTATGTACCGTTTTCAACTGTCAGTACAGGATTGTACTGTGCTGATTTTACTGTAATTTGTCGTTCCGATTTTATACAGCGTGCTGTTTTGCTCCAAAAAAGGAACAGTTTTCAGCACTGTTTTCACAACCACAACATAACCTAACCTATAAAACTTTCGAAAAAACATATTTCCTGTTAAAAAGTAAAATACACATGTACTTTTGTGCCTTTTACTTTCTGCAGTGCAGTATGTGCACAATTAAGAGTTTTCTAAAAAATGTAAAGGGCTAAAGAGCGCAAATTTGTGGTTTTAGGAAAAATTATGTATACCTACATTACTCATAAAAAAAGTAAATTTCATACACGTGTGAATTTCAAAAACATCACCACTTGAGTGAAAAATATCACTTTCTTCACTAGTAATGTAGTATACTATAATATTATCTTTTGAATTTGTACCTAGGTACCTGAAATGCATCCTAAATTCCTCTTCGAAATATAGGTTTATCACGTTTTCCAAATAATTTGGAACGCGAATACGGGCTTGTCCTTAAGCCTGTAATTGGGTAATATAAAAGTCTTCTTGGTCCAGTTCATCTTCCTCATCATCAGTTAATAATAACACGGAAACGGTGTTTGCCACTATCATGGCTGCTACATTATTGGGGTTCATAGCCATAGCTTTTATTTTGAACAATTTATGTTTTGAACTTGGAAAATAATTCCCACAACGTAAACAAGAAGATTCAAGAAATCAAAATCAACAACATTTCTGACAGTTTTGACATTCCTTCACTATTTTACTGTACCTACAGTAGCTTTTATCCTCAGTCAATCCAGTAAAGATTAATGACGTCACTGACGCATTTATAACGTCATTCAGTACTGAATCAGTAAACTGAAATAAATATCGGAACGACGTCCAGTAAATTCAGTACTGACAGTTGATAACGGTACATACCCAAAAACCCGTTAGCGAATGGGTATTACATTGCCTGATCGTCTGTGATGAGCATTTTTCGCTGTAGAGGGAGCTTTTTGACATGTTTTGAAGAGTTTAAGGAAGAAGATGAAAAACAAAGGTAGAGAGAATAAGAGAAAGACAAAATATTCAATTCAACATAACCTACTTAATCTATATTTTTATAATTCATTTTTTGCTTGGAATAATTGGGATTTATTATTTTCGTTTTGCTTTAAAAAATGAAGAGATATAAAGACTTTAAATGTTTTGCAACTTACTACAGACGCAAAAAAAAGACTTGCAATGGATGCAAAAATGCCTACAACTAGCATACCTGAAGTTGCTATGGATTATGTAGAACCAATGGAAGTAGCGGAAGATAGCAGCGGAAAAGTTTGTATTAAATTTTACATGTGGACTACTTTAAAATGTCCTTCCATTCTTTTGGAGTTTATATTTTTTGAAGAACTTATGATTTTTTTTGTAGAAGCTAAAATTTTTGTTTATTAAAGTTTGAAAAACGTGTTATTTAGGGCTAAATTAACATCTTTTCACAGTAAACTATGTTCCATTTATAAATTAAATGCTTGTACATCTTTCAAAACGGGTATTTTACCCGTATAATTCACTATATTAAACTACCTACAAAACAAATATTAATAAGGACTGTTTAAAAGATGGATTAATTTTTAGAGTAGCTGCTTGATCTATTAGCTTATTGTTAAAAAAGTAATTAATTTTTCTGTCGTTATGGCGTCCATCCGTCCAAAAACCAGTAACTCTAAAAACGTTGCAAAAGCGTTTAGAAAGTTAACGGGTAGTCACTGCATAACGTTGAGACAACCAAAAAATCTCTTTTAAATTGGTGTAAAACGGGATTGTCTCTACGGTTAAGACAACGTAACAATACAACGTTGTGTCGCAATTTGCAACGTTGTCGTGTCGAAAAATTGCTAATTGGGGTCCTTACCACCTTAAAATGACGTACAAATGTCACATCGAAAAGGACGTCATAAATAAAGGTTAAAAAACGTCTTAAACGGAATTGAAAAAGGCTTCTGAAGGACGTCAAATATTTACATAGGACGACGTTTAAAGACTATTTTGGGTTATATAAAATGACCTTTGAGGACTTGAATATTAGGAAAAAACATTTTTAATTAAATTTCCAAGTATAAATTTATTTATTCATTTGTAAGTAAATTAAAATAAAACAGATATTCTTTGGTCGAGGAAACCCTTAAAAAGCAGGAAGCAATAGGAGGAAATATTCAGTACAAAAATACTTACAATTTTTAATCTTAATAAAAAGAATTGCGCATCCATAATATAAATAACATGCCATGTTTTCCTGTAATTTTTTTAAAATCTATAAACAAGATTAGAGCAAAAAGACATGCTTTAAACGTTAAAAGTTGTTTAAAATAAAACTTTTTTGTAGATAAACTGTATATATTTTGGGCGGACATTACCTCTTGAGAAGATTGTAACATTAACAATAGAAGTAAATATCACATTTTTTATAAATAATATAGTTTTTTACATACACCTATATAACAAATCTTTAAAATTAAATATTGTTCTTAAGGCATACTAATATAAATTAATGATTTTTTAATGACACAGATATTTTTTATACAGATATGCAAAACGTATATTAGAACAACATATATCAGATTCAGGACATTAATGATAAAATTACCTTTTTAACTGAAAACTTAATCAATATTTTTAATTTTCACGCGCCTGTACGAACTGTAAGACTCAACAGACCGTGAGCTCCTTGGCTTACGGATGCTTTGAAACTTATTTTGAAACAGCGTGATATTGCTTTTAATAAATTTAAACGAAACAAAAGCACAACTAATTGGAATAGCAATAAAGAACTTCGGAACTTTGCGCTAGCATCCGTAAGACGAGAAAAAGCTGCTTACCTGAAATACGTCTTTAATCGTGATACCATAACTATATGGAAATGTTTAAAGATAGTTGAACTCATGACAGGGTCAAGGCCGGAACTCCCTGTAGAGCTGCAAGATCCTGATAAGATAAATTACTATTTTTTATTAATATTTAAACAAAATGAAGCTGATCCGCGTCTTATACATTTTTTTGAGTCAAATAGACTGCTTTTGACTTTTCGTTACCTACTCAGGCAGAGATAGTTTTCCCTCAACTTGGAAGACTGCTTTTATCTTTCCTTTACCTAAAGTAACTTTAATATCTCGAATTACCGATTAGATTAAGACCTATGAGTCTTTTGCCTGTTTTGAGTAAGCTTCTTGAGAAAGTGACGCTTAACATCACAGCGACAAGTGTTTTCTTTTGTTGATAGTGCCGGTTTGCTGCCTTCCACTCAGTTAGGTTTTCGTCCCGGTTTTAGTACGACAAGCACTTCAGCCATGGATAAAAATTCGTCATCAATATCACGAAGTGGCGTAACTAACTTTTTGTCATTTTTCAGGAGATGCTTTTAAAGTTTTTCATGATCTTTGCTTCAATGCTAACGCAAATTCATTACAGCCACGGTGTTTCGTTTTGGACAGTAGTTATATATGTATAAGTACTATTTATTCATGATAACCAAAACGCATATAAGATTTTATACTTTAAGTTATTTAGCAAAAAAATAGATACGCCAGTTTGTGAAATTGATAAATATAATTTGATAAGACAAAACTTGAGTTACGCCTCTGAACATCTAGGTACGTTACCATAGATAAAAGAGACACCTCATAATTAAAATGACAAATATACTTTATTTTATTAATCAATTTATATGAAAACATAAAAAGCGACAAAATAAGTAAACATTGTGCTTAAAGAAACTAAACCAAAATGTTTAATAAAGATATTATTATAAAAATAAATGAGAAAAAGTAATTTATAGATCTAAATACAAACATAACATAAAAAAACATTATAAACTCAGGTTAATAAAAATCTAATTTAAATACATTGATATAATAAAAGAAACCATACGTAATAATAACGGGCTGGGTTTAGGACTCACTCTAAGGGTGTTTATGGCGTGCTAAATGGATGACGGGATATAATTGTGGCGGGATGAAAAGATCACCTGCGCGCAAGATGGCAGCTGATATTGCGTTATGGGCAGAATCTCCTTCATTCTGCCCATGAAATGATTTAAAGAAACGTAATGAAACTTCTTCTATGTTCGAAAAGTTATCAACTGCATACACAAGCGTTGCAGCAACGACAGAATTTTTATTTTGCCCACTGCATCCATCTGAAAACAAGGCTACTGAATTTTAATAGTTTTTTTAGAGTCGTATTTTTGTAGAGCATTATATACACATAAACTGATTTCCGACGCACCTTTTTGGCTACTTAGCCAACACCACCGAAATAAAGATTCTTTATTTCGGTGGTGTTGACTTAGGTCACTCCAAATGAAACAATGACATTCCTTTGAAGTGATATCGTAAAAAGTAAAGTTATAGTTTGCTAAACGTCGTTTATAAAATAGAGCATTTTCTTTTGACTGTGGCAAGTAAATTACCTGCTGAAGATCAAAGCTTGCACATCCTATAGTGCTATCTCCAGCTAACACCTTCTCTTTAATGATCTTTTTAAGTTCCCTTACTTTAGTCTTTTCTGCAACATGTCTATTGAACTTATCCATTATCTTCTCTTTTAAAGCTGGATCTCCTTTTCTGTAGGACAAACATAACGAGCACTGGTCCTTTTTTGGCCGGTGGAAAGACAAATTTAAAGATCTAAACACCTTGCGATACAAATCAATTGAAGGTTTTTTTTCATTTGGACTTAATTCTTCAAAAAGCATATTGAACATCTTTGATACCGTTAATTCGGGGTGGAGATATTCCCTGCGAGAACTAGCACGAACATAGTGAGCTTCTACCTTGGGAAATCTTTGGATGTGTTTTAAAATTGTAGTTCGAAGGATATTATCACGTTCAATTACCCTGACTACCTGTCTACCACCTTTTCTTTCCCCTTCTAGTACCCCACCTGAAGTTACCTTTGTCAGCGAAGTTCTCATTGTTTTTTTGGATATCCCCAACGTATGCAAAAATAATGTTTTACACACCAAGTATTTTTTGTGATTCAATGTCAAAAAATATTTGTGACTTTTTTGTCTTCGAGACTGCTCTTTCTTGTTGTTTTGGTAGCCGTTTCCAGAACTTCAATTTGGCGAACAATAAATTCACGTTGGGATGTCAAATTCCATTCCAAATTTCGATCACTCCTAGGAAAACAAAAATATGCAAGTATTGACAAGAAAATTCTGAGATACGCCGAATAGTGTAAGTCGACACCGACATTTAATCAATTTCACAAAGTGGCTTAACTGAGATACGCCTTAGAATGACTAGTAATATGGAGAATTCTAAATTTTACAAAGAGGCGTAACTTAAGTTAAGTCTGTTTGTAAAATTGTACCTTATAATAAATCTAGATACGCCGACAGTTAATATGCTGTAAGTCAGAACGTAGAAAGGATCGAGTTACGCCACTTCGTGATATTGTGCGCCATGTAATGTGGTATGTAAAAACGGGCCTAACTCAATTTCGCGTTTTTTCGAGTTACGCCACTTCGTGATATTGACGACGAATTATGCTACTATGCTAATCTTACACGATTATTCAAAAGCGTTCGATTGTGTTAATCATAATCTTATGTGTCCTAAATTAAAAAATAAATTTTCGATTTTCGGATAGTGTTTTTTTTTAAATCGTATTTATTTAGTAGGCAAGTTGTACATACACAGGTGGGAATATTGGCAATGGGCACTGTTAAATCAGAAGTCCCACAGGGATCCATTTTGGGACCTCTGTTATTTCTATTATACATCTTTGATATGAATGAAAAAAACAAGTCGATACTCGATAAAATACAGTCTTATGCCGATGACACACAAGTTTTGTACACCCTTAATCCTAAACATTATAATGAAACAGAAACTGAAATAAACAGTGACTTATTTTATTATACTGATAAAACCAAGGTCTTGCTCTTTACATGAAGCCCCATTTCAGAGCTTCTCAAGGGATACATTCATATCTTGAGATGGAGGATCAGCAGCTTTTCTACTCGAACACAACTGCTAAAAATTTGGGAATTGTATATGACACAAAGCTTAGGTTTGAGGATCATATTTCAACGAGTGTAAAAGGACATAATGTAAGTTTAATAGTTTTATAAGCAAACAATTATATTTTGAACTTTCAAATGCGTAAAAAATAATGTGAAACATATATGAAACATAGGAGATGTGTTACTCAGGTTGAAAAAATGAGGCTTCAAAGGATGCAAAAATCACTGCTGTCGATTTATTTATGGACTCAAGAAATTTGACCACATTTCATCAAAGATACAACAGTTGAATTGGCTGAATGTCGAGAATTTGTTTGTTGAAGTATCTTCTTTTAATGTTTATTTATAAAATTTTAGACACAAACTTGCCTTAATTAATATATAGGGATGAGACCGATCAGCGCTCTTTGAGAGTTAGAAACAAGTTAATTATGCCACAACATATGACTGCATTATTGGAATATATAGGGAAGTTTTTCGGTCATAGCTGTGTTATTATTTAAAAATTTTTATAATTATTTTCATATTTCTAATCTCAATTTTCCGAAAAAATATAAAAAATGTGTTGTTGTTTCATTAAAATGTATAGTTAGTTTTTTCCAGTTGAACTAGGCCTACAGTTTTACATTGCACTTTATGAAATTCATTGTTCAACTTTTAGTGGATTGTAGTAATAATTATATGTATAGGAGGACGTATTAGTATTTATTTTTTTTTATAGACATTTAATAAATGCCTGATGTATAATTTAAGGGAGTAGCGATTTAGTGACTAAACAAGCTAGAATTCGCCCTTTAAGATTTAATAATGTAATAGTGTTATTATTCTTAATAAAGACATTATTTATTTATTTTATTTTTTAACTTAAAATTCCAAACTGTCAAAAGCAGGGCCGGCGAGAGAAAAACCGGCCCCGGGTCGAAATTTACGGACTCTTATACAAATATCTCAAGCAACAGATAATATATTATTATCGTTAAATATGTGTATTAAACTATAGAATATCCTTATACCATTCTGCTTACAAAAGGGAGAAAATGTCGGCATTTAAAAAAAAATTACAAGGGATTTATATACATATCTAGTTTGAAACTCGATTACTATACACCTCAAATATTTGATTAAATTCTTTTGAAAAATCACTTTTTCTCGTCCATATTATCCAATCTAATAACGTTGTTTTTAAACTAAATGTTTATATATAAAATTATAACAAATTTAAATAAACAGTGTTAAAAAATTAAATATTGAATATATATTTTCTGTAAAAACATTTTTTTTTATCAAAACAATCCGTACCCCACCACCCACCCCAAACATTTGTCCAGTAAGAAATTCTTTTGAAAAATCACCTTTTTTCCTCTATAAAATCCAATTTATTAGCACTGTTTTTGTATTAAATATTTATTAATATACATACAATATAATCATATCAATCATAAAGAAACTGTGTTATTAACTAATTGCTATGTTATAACTTAACTGTGTTAGATTAGATATTAACGAAGAAAGCAGCCATTTTTTTGCAGAAAATAATTGAGCATTCTTTAGAGGAAAAACTTCGTAATTTACTAAGGAAATTCAAAAAAATATCATTCAAAAAGATAGATTTGACAAAAGCTATACAAAGCTTTCCATGCTGTGTATAAGTGATTAGAAATAAAGAATAATATAAATTATAGTTAATTTTCTGTAACCTGAGAGAGTTTAATTAATTAATTTTTTTCTTTAAAGGCAATTATTTTATGCAATAAAAACGTTTTCCATCAACACTACCCTTAAACCTTCCACCCTCTCCAAACAACTTACCAATAAAAAATTCTTCTTTAAAATGTCCTTGTTTTATCTTATACAGTATATTTATTTGATCCTATATATTTTAATGTAATTTTGACTGAACATTTTAAATTTTAATTGGTAGATAACCTCCTTAAAATAAGATTATTGAAACATTTTGATACCCTATTAGTGGAAATTTGCCCCCATACTATAGTCGTCCCCGTGGAAACGGGAGCACCATACAAACAAACAAAACATTTTTATTTAGGAATGCCCCCGTGCACATTTCCGCTTCCATGCAAATAACCGGATTTTTTATATGCGTCAAGTTTACTGAAGTTTTTACAATTTACGTTTTAATTTTGTGTTTTATCGTGACGTTTTTACGGTTTTTTTGCGGGAAACGTTTGAAGAAATGACCGACATTTACGCCCTAAAACACGTAAGTACAATCACCCATTTATAATTATTGCATGTAGGTATCCCTTGCAGTATATAATATTTAATTTATTTAAAAATTGATTGCTAGATATAATGAAACAGCCCTTTTAAAAATAATTATTACCAATGTTATCTTGTAATGACTCACGCGCGCCCTAATCCTACACACCAAACAAACACTATCAAACTACAATTTGATGGAAAAAAGATACAAATAGCCTTTACAATTATTACATCGGTCTGCTTGCAAGAAATTTATCAAAAAAGGGCTTAATTAGGCCAAAAACGCGCCCGTTTGCCCTTAATTATTTAAAATAACTAATTTCTGCTTGACATCTGTCACCGGATCTATGGTATTTGTGACGTTACTTAGGGGCAGTTTTCAAATGTCCAAGACTCTCGCTTTTTTTTATTCTTTACTAAGTATATACAGGGTGTTCCTTAAAGACGTGCTAAAATTTAAGGAGGTGGTTCCTGGACTATTTTAAGAAAAAAGTTCCTATGAAACAGCAACGTGCAACAAGAAACATGCATAGGCGATTCCGCGACTTTATTTGCGTTAAGTAAAGACGCGTTACGGCACTTTTTTACTCTCATTTACTTTTTTAAACGCGTTAAAAACATCAGTATTTTTTAATATAATTTTAGTATAAAGTCATTCTTCTTCTTCTTTTCATACTTCTTGTAATAAATCTGATGCTTTAATTCACTTGCAAGTTGCAATCGACGAACATTTTCACACCGCATCAAATTTTTAGGAAAGTAAAATTGTTTTTACCTTTTTAAGCGAAAACTATGCATTGGACGAAAAAAACCGAGAGATCAAACTTGCTAAAAAGTAATTGAGGATTTTAAAATAATTTTTGTTTCAAGAAAAAACGTGTGCATAAAATACATACATATAAATGTGTGTGCCGTTTTTTAACCTTCTTATGGACATTTTGTGATAATATCATTTAAGTTTTTATTCTTTTATATTCTACTTACATAGTTTTTACTTGACAATGGTTCAACAACCGAAACGCATCGGGATTCTTGAAATAAAGATTGTGAAGTAAACAGGACCCTTCGTCTATTATTTTGCTTTGCATAATGGTACTTCACCCTGGAGAAATTTATGGTAATCTATAATTTTGTTTAGGTTATTATTAAAAAACTTATTTTTTTTTAAAACTTTAACACCCTGTACCTCAAAAGTGAGGACGTTTAGGACATATGATCATATGAACTTTTTTTCTTAAAATGGGTCCAGGAATCACCCTCTTAAATATTAGCACGTCTTTAAAAAACAGCTTGTTTATACACTCACCGATTTATAATTGAATATTATTCCTTGCACTATACAGTATTTGATTTACAATAAAATTGATTACTAGATTTAATAAAACAACCCTACTAAAAAAATATTAACGGTGTTATTATAAACCTAAATATGTTAAATAAACCGAAAAAGGGATATTCAGATAATGTTGGCTACACTTTTTCATTTGTGGCGCATATTCGGAATATTTTCAATGCGATTTTCGCATTTTTTGAAAAGTTCATAATTTAGGATTGCAAATTGACGATGTAAGATTTATTTTACTATATTTCATAGTCTATAGAATTTTTTTTACTAGTATCATCAAAGACTATTGAGAATCGATCAATTTTTTTTGTAATGACGATTTAAGCCATAAATATAGGATACATTAATAAAATTTTGTTTATTTTTCTAGAGGCAACACTAATTTAAAAAATTCCACTAAACCAAAAGCATGTAAAAGATTTTATTACTACAAGCATTTATTCTATATAAATTATCTGATTTCTGATTGTAGTTTAGCGAGTGTAAATGTCAACATTATGTACATCCTTATTCTACATTTATTTCTTGATAAAGCTTGTGAAACCAAGATGTAATTTAAATTGAATATTGCTTAATGACAATGGGTTTTGTGTATCGGTAGCAGCATTTTTTTAAATATAAGTCGTTGTGCACGTCTATTCTCTTGAACGTCTAATTCCCCCAAAACAAGTAAATAAAGTAATGCCATTATTTGTAACTAAGTACCTGTAAGACACTGTTGGATAGGAAATATTAATATATAAAATAATACGTTATTTGTTAAAAACACAAGAAACGAATCCAAAACTAAAATCCCGGATACGGTCTATAAAATATACTTATGTCTAACCACAAAAGTAACTTTTAAGTTTAGTAAGTAATATCCATTACAAGTAAGGTACTGTTGGGTAATAAGGCCGGGTTAAGAAAAATATTTTTGTTATAACCAAATAAAAAATATTTTTATTACAAAGTAAGATACAAAAGATAAATCAACATGTATTCTTTTAAAAAACATAACTAAAAAATGAAAACAAGAATTTTTAAACATTCATAATGCAAAAAAATAAAAACAACTCTTTTGGCCTTATTACCAGCATAGGCAGGTAATATGGCCACGGAGTAAAATTTGTAGCAGGTAATAAGGCCGATTTTTAAAATTTCCTCAGGGCATGCATTCAGGGCAAATAAATGCTTCTTTATCTTCAACTGTTAGTCCAACACATTTTTCGTGAACCCAAGTACCACAAGATGAACATGCTCTCATATCGGCTACAAAGTCAAGCAGGCAAACAGAACACATCCATACAGCTGAAAGGCTCGTAGTTGGCGTATTGGCGGACTTCCTCTTCACAACAGAACCCTTTTTTGAGATATTGGTAACCTTTTTACCAGAACTATGATCCTTAAATATGTGCCTTTTGACCTCTTGAGCACGATAATTCAAAGCCTTTCTTCGATTGGAGGTTTTTATTGGTGCCATATCAGGTGTAACTAAAACTTCAGAGAAAGAGTTTTGATGTGAAGTTTCTCCTTTTTCAGCAAAATCTTCTGACTGAGTTGATTGAGACTGAGACTGATCTGCAGGGCTGGTACTGGAATGTACTGTTGAATTATCCTTAGTTGTCTTAAATAATGTTGCTAATGGAATATCATCTTCCGAATCTCAAAGTTCTTCCCTTACTATGGCACTTTCATCACTATTTTCAGCTGCAATATTTTGACCACGATGAGTTGGAAGACTTGGGGCGAATGCATGTTCAGGAATGGCGTTTCTACTGAATGGGTAGATACCAGTTGATCTAAAACCATTGCAGATGTTATTAATAGTCATGCACTTTCCCCAGACTGGCGTGAATACATCAGAAAATCTCTCTTTACTCAACCTTCTATCAGAATGTTGACTCCAATATTCAAGAAGCTGTTGATCCCAGTGGGATTCAAAAGACCGGAAAACGGATTTGTCCATTGGCTGGAGCTCGTGAGTCGTATTACTGGGTAGGCATAAAAGCTCAATTCCTAAAGTTTCTGCCTTTTCAGCAATGGACTCATCTAGGTGACTTGACGCTCCATCAAAAATTAAAATTGTTGGAGGGGAAGACATAAATTGTGAGAAGTGCTCCAGCCATTTGATAAATATCTCAGTCGTCATGCTGCCCTTTGCGATCATGTGTACAGCTGAGCCTGCTGGTAAACCATCAGAATAGCAAGGTTTTCCACGTTGCCCTTTGAATAAAATCATAGGTGGTATGACATGGCCTAGGGCATTTGCACAAGCGACTACTGTGACGTTTTCCGCATGTTCAGGCGCCACTAAGTGCACTCTTTTGGCACCTTTTTGGGCTAGTACTAGCTGCTGGTGATGAAGGGTTAATCTGCAACCCTTCTCATCCATGTTGTAAATTTTTTCGGGGCTATGTTTTAATCCGGTTCTACACAGCAGAGCATCCAATTTATCAAAATAATCATTTACAATGAAATGATTCAATTTCTGAGCTCGGGCAGGATTTAATTGCTGTGCTTTGCGTTGAGCTATTTGTGGATGACGTCTTAGAAAGGCACGGTACCATTCTTAACCCGCCAATTTTTTTTCCCGGTTAAATTTATGTTTAACGCTCATTTTCTCACAATAATTGAAAACACTTCGGCGTAAAACTTTCGAAGTTAACGGAAAGCCTCTGCTAGAAAATCTCAATATTTTCCTTTCTAAGTCCGTTTCCTGTTCCATATTTAATACTGGTTTTGCTCCCAATGACCTGTTTGAGGAACTGGATTTAAGGTGATTCCTTAAGGTACGACGCGGAATCCCAGATTGCTGTTCCACCCATTCTTGAGACCGACCACTCCTTAATAGCTGAAGAGCCTCTTCCATCATTTCTTCGGTCCAATTTGCTCGTATTCCTCGATTTTTTTTTCCCCATAACTGAAAAATAAAAAAGTATTTTCTACTGCGTATGTAGGAGACAGATAATATGGCCGGAACATTATAGCTACAGCTATAATACTTACCTAAGCTAGAAAACTGCTCCGCGCTGTAACTGTTGCTGACACGTTGGTATAAAAAACTATTTTCTAAGACTTCCGCAGGAATCCTACATGGAAAAACAACTTTTAGACCATCTTGTAATAGGCCTTATTACCTGGCTAGAAACTTAAAGGTAACCATTTCGGCAGGCAATAAGGCCGGGAGCTCATTGCATTAAGATAAGGTGGGAAATTTCTTTAAAAAAATATATAAGTAAGTAAAAAATATATAAGTAATGGGATTATTTTTTTAAGACTTTTGCCAGCGTAAACAATTAAAATAAATTTACAAAAAATTACGCATTATTTTGTAGCCGGCTTTATTATCTGCAAACAAATTTAATGGTAAGGCAGGTAATAAGGCCGCGGCCTTGTTACAAGTCTGGCATCCATTTTCTTTTTGAGGTTAGATGTAACAAAAAAAAAAAAATAAAACGAAACAACTATGTTAAGTTAATCTATATACCAACACAATTTGGAAAATATAATGCAAACAATACTCTAATCAAACTACCAAAAAATGTTACTCACCTTTTGCAGGTATTTTTTACAACACGGGCACGAAAACACTTCCAAATTTTTAAACACGTGCATGTAGGTAAATGGAGGAATGTATACTAGCTCGCAAAGCGCCAACTGTTTTGTGTTAGATCTGTCTACACCTAGATGGTGCCACTAGGACCACAGAATATTAAGGTATCCGTTGGGATAACTTTGGCTTTATTACCTGCCCGGCCTTATTACCCAACAGTACCTTATGTACTTCGACTTTAGGGGATGAAAGTTTTGGAAAAAAATCACTTTAACCCAAAAAACACAATCAATCATAATAGACATCTGACTAATTCCATTCCATAATTTTGACTCGAGATGAAAATTTCAACCACTTTCTTTAAGTTGAAATAATTTCGATTAGTCGAGATTCAATGACGTCATATTCATAGTTCAGCCGAAATCCGAAAGGCTTGCAAAGTCGCATTTCGACGTCGTCATATTTATTTCGACTCGAAACATCAATTAGAATCGGAGCCTGGGTTTGTCTCGTTTCTTGACTCCACTTTGACACTTCCCCTCTCGCCGAGAATGACCCAGTGGAATTCAAATGTAGTTGAGTGAATAGAATTGTTTTACCTATGTTTTCTTTTTGGCTATGATAATCCAGTTTATATTTATAGCAATTGATTTTTATCCAGTTGGTCTTTAACTAATATTACATGGGAAACTGACCTCTTTCAAATCATTTTCAGATCCTAATGCAGATAAAAACAATTTAAAATTTGTAGTAGAATTAGAAATTTCATTCATTTGATTAGACACCTGTTTCAGCACTTTTTTTAAATTTTTGTAAAAAGAAGATAAAATTGTATATTTGGTAAGTTTATATTTAAAATCTTTAATTAATTTGATTAAATACCTATTTCAAAATATTTGCAAAGACTTGATTGCTCTCAATATACAATCAGAAATCTCCATACATTTTTGGGGCTTATACACTTGAAAATTGGTCGATGATTGTGCTGTCTACAGGTCATATTTATCTCTGTTTCTTCAGATCTTCCGGTGATAATTTCTTTCCTTATTGCACAACTGATAGATGTCACGTATATCAAAATCAAAACTCAAAATCAATCAATTTCAGTTGTAACCTATCAATATCAGATCTGTCACTAAGTAGTTTCGTTTTAAATGCACGCATTTCATGTAAATTATTGCCATAATTTATAGCAAAAGTCTAAAATAGTTCGTTTAACGTATCCGTGGTCCAAAACATGCAGCGAGCAAAAAAATTGCACGTAATCAATTTGTCATCGGGTCCATTTGATATGCGCTTTTATTTCTAACAAAACAAAAACAATAATTATGTATTGCGTGTGGTATTTAGTTGGCATGCACCTAGGCTCTTAATAGAGGAGCCTGAATGGTCCTTTTAACACTTCTTTGAATATTCAATTGTTAAAATCCAATCAAAAATTAATCAATTTCGGCATTTTTCTAATAACTAGATGTTCAAAAGAGCACGAAAAACTGTCATGTCAGGTCCAGAAGTATACACGGGCGTGTAATTATTTCTCGTTCTATTTCGAGCTAGTTCGTCACTCATAAATATCTCTTTAAACATTAGTGACGTTGCACGTCAAGATTTCTCCGTGCCCGCCACACGAAAATCTTTAATGCAGAAAACAAATATTCGGACTCATTCATTTTGGCGCCCAACAATTCAAATATGACGCATAAAGGTCGGGGCACACATATCCGTACCGAGGACGCACCGTGCCCGCAGCGCAGCTCGGCCGTGTCTCGGTTGTCAACAACACTATAGTAATCATATGGCGAAGTCTTAACATCAGCGCACCGTGCCCGAGCATGTAGCACGCACCGCATCCGTGATGAGTGGGAATAGTTTTGTTTAATTTTCAACGGTCTCGAACGAGCAATAAAATGTAGATATTCAAAATGGAAATTGAAAGGTTAATAGAGGAAGTAAGGAAGTTTCTATCATGTTGTCTAGATGAGCGAATTTGTTTTAGTAAGCGGCTATTATAGTTTGTTCCAGTTGTAATTATTTTATACACCGTGAAATTGATTCTTTTTTCTAAAATGCATTACAGCCCATTTTACAAAAACCAAACGAAGATTGAGGTTGATATTTGAAGTGGTGTGTAAGATCAGGTGTAAAAAAAATGACCTAGAAAATGTTCTAATTCATATTTAGGATAGAAGACATGCAGTTTTTTGAAAAGCTTTTATTTAACTTGCAATGTGTGTATGTATGTATGTATGTACATATGTAACTAACTATGTATGTTCGGTGCAAATCTTAAAACTCAAATTTGACCAACTTCTAGTTGTCCGATTTTGATGAAATTTGGAACATATACGTAATTCCGGAGACAATGAAATATAGTACTATTTAGTACTAAAATTAACTAAGGTTGGTACTTCTATATGCATAAAAAAATATTAATTAATTTTTCGAAATAAAACTTCTTCAAGTTAAAATTTTTATTCAAAAATTTTAATTTGTTTTTTACTTAAATAACTCGTAACGATAGTTGTATACGCAAATTCCAATTACTCAATATACTAGGTTTTTATTTAGTTTTTAAATTTACATAAGAAAAGGTTACAAAGTTTAATTACCAATATTTTTACCACTAGATTATACATTAGTTGTTTGAGATTTTCGTCTTAGAAAATATTTTTTTTACGGCGAAGAAACCAAATAACTAATAAAAAAACATGAATTTGATACGATCTAGATTTTATTTACTATATTTTAGCGAAAAAGATGCAACATCTAAAAAACTGGCAAATATGAACAAATTATTAATATCAATTTAGTAATCACAAATTAGTAATTATCTTTACAAACTGAATACTTTGAAGTGTGTCGTGACCGTCCAATGCGATGCGGGTTGCGGCCGTGTGTCGGAGATGTGTGTTTTGGGAGATAATGCACCGAGACACGGCCGAGCTACGCTGCGGGCACGGTGCGGTCTCGGTACGGATATGTGTGCCCCGACCTTAAAAGGATCGTTTGTATGTAACGTTTAAAATAGGGTAAATTATGATTCATGCGTTTGTAGACCAAGGTCCGAATTACAAAGTGTCAATATTAGAATTGCTTATGTCATTCTTGTCGCGTCTCATGTATCAATGTCAGTTTCGTTTAAGTGTAATTTTAGTAAATGTCAAAAAATAATGACAAAAAAAGAAATACTAGACTTTTATGTGCGAACTTGTTTCGATTGTTGGAGTGAAAAAAAGTATTGATTTCTGATTTTTGATTAGAGTGGTAGAGAATTGGTGATTACGTGCATAAGCTTATAAGGCAAAGTGTTCTCCAAAATCGATTTTTACTCTTATTTTTGTTCAATTTCTCTCTTTTGACCGTCTTGTACATACCTGTGTGTATTTTAGCACTTTTTGCACTTTGCTCGTTGCTTTCTTCTAAAAGGATAGAAATAGCCGTTAACATTATTATACTTTTTCGCTTGCATGATATTAAAAGCTTAATTAGGCAGTAAAGGCCTGTTGCCACGAACTTAATAAATATACCTGGACTACTAATGCATATGACCACTGCCTGATGGCCGCCATTTTAATAGTGGTTGTGTCCTTTTGATGTTGGTCACTGTGAACATTTTCAGTATTGCCAACAAAAAATATAATTAATAACGGTAATGAAGTTGACGACGCTGACGTTTGACGCGTGAGTATAGCGTACAGGGAAGCCTGAATAGTTGACCCTCTTAAAATTTACATGGGTAATGTTCCATGGGTATGTTCCGCTCAGCGACGCACCACCCGGTATAGCTGAAAATTTCCTCTTTCGAAAATGCGTGTAAACTTGATAACAGAGAATCGATGAATATGTTTGCAAACAAAATACACCCCTTGCTTCTGTGCACATGTTGAACTTAAACAATGTTGTTGTTTGCTAATTCTAGCCTTTTAATGTTCTAAGTAAGCATGAGTTATATATCCATATATCCCTTTGTATAGTTATTTTTACTGTTTAAGTATATTGTTATCTTTAGCTTAAGTTAGCATTTATTTTATATTATAACTTTTGTTTGTGCCTTTTAGCAGTCAGCTAGAGCTTAGCTATTGAAGAGAAACTTACGTATTGTACATTATTATTTTATATATTTAATTTTTAATTGGCGCAGTCGGTAGGATTTGTCAAAAACTCAATATATCGATTGAATTTTTCGTTTTGTCGATTAATTGGCAATTCCAAAAAAACAGTCGAGAGTATTTTCGGATTAACCGGAGTGCTAAGACTATCGTTAAGTGTGCAGTTCCTACGAGCCGGGACAATTACATCTTGAAAATTGGTACAGAATTGACCAGTTTCGTGAGGAGTCAGATTTTGGTACTGGATGCAACTTGTATTAATATTATTGATTTTTAAAATGTCTAGTAATGAACAACTAACTAATTCCTTGAATAAACTGAATATTGAACCTTCAGCCTGCGCTAGCTCCACTTCAAATGAAGAAATGTTGAAGTTAAGTTCTAATTTAACCAGAAGAAACAGAAAATTTAAAACTAGATATAGATGTGGGAATCTTTAATTTTGTACATATTTTTTTTATCATACCTTATCTTCTTAATGCAATAAATATCTCTTATATTATTTACAAACGAGACCGCCCAAAGTAACAAATAAAAACAAACGGCAAAGCATTTCTTATAATAATCGTCGCGGCAAGCCGCCAAAGGCAATAACATGGAAATCGAAGCGTTTTTAAGAAACGGCTTTCTTTGCGGTAGTTCCAGGTATTCGAGTTCGAAGCCGAAATGTTGATGTAAGAACAAAATCGGGGGTTTTTGGTCTCTGTTTAGATTTGAGTAGCGAAAGTTGCGCGGCGGGACGTTAAAAAATATTACGACGATAACGACGAAACGACGTTTATATAATAAAAGTTTTTCCCGAAAAGACGGAAAATCAAGAGACGCTTGATTTATTATCGGGAGTGCTTTTATCTGTCTTGACATCATAATCTAGACGGGGTTTTGGTGTTATGATTTATTTAAGATATAAGACGAATAAATTTAAGAGGTTACTCAAGACGTGAGTACAGAAGTATTCTTTCTTAGATGTTTATTTCAAATAATCATCCGTTGTTCATGTTGGTTTGGCTGTGTTACCGCTGTGTCGAATCTTTGTTAGATTGTTTGTGCTGCTGTTTGTAAAATCCGTATAACTTTTGACTTTATTATTAAACCTTATTTATTGATACCAGAAACTTTTATTATCATAACCCTAGACATCGATAAATTCCTACATAGATATTTATTTATTAAAAGCAAATTTGAGTAAAATTAAAGAAACTCAATCGGTAATTTCAAAACCCAAATTTAGAAAAGAATAATTTTAATTCTAAAATGGCACAATTTAAGCCAGAATATTTAAATTGCATACCATTATTTTATGGAAATCCATCTGAGATAAAGAGATTTCTTGCTGTTTGTAAATCTATAATTGATAATTTCTACGATGTAAATAATATTGCAAATTTTCAAAATACTTATATCTGAAATAGCTTAATAGGTAAACTATCGGGAAATGCCATAAAGATTTATCTTTATTTCGGTGGTGTTGGCCCAAACCGCTGAGCCAAATACTCGCGTACTTGTACAGCAAAGTGAGCCGGCGCTCCATCATGCTGAAACGACATTTGCTGTCTAACGTTTAGTGGAACAGTTCCAGTAGAAGGTATGGCCCAATTAAATAATCATCTGTGTTTTCTTGGAAAAATTGCATAAGGATTTTCTTCGTACCAAACATGGCTATTCCTACTATTAAAAATACCGTCTCTTGTGAATCGGTCCACAAAACAAATCGTAAAAAATTTGGTTGTGCAATGATGTGACCCAGAAGCCATCGACAAAATTGAACTCTAGGATGATAATCGGCTGCAGTCATACCTTGAACTTTCTGGAAGTGGTAAGGATGGAGTTGTTGCTCGTGTAGTACCCGCCAGATAGAAGCGTTACTCGTACTCATATTCTTAGCGACGTCACGTGTGCTATTTGATGGTTCATTGGGAACTCGCTGAAGCACCTCTTCTTCAAATTCCACCGTTCTTACGGTTCGAGCAACACCAGTATTATGCATCTTGGTCTTAAACATGCTTGTCTCAGCGAGCCGCCGATGAACCGCAATAAACTTTATGTATCCAGGATGCTGTCGTTCGGGATAACGTTCATGATACAACCGCGATGCTGCTCGTGCATTGCAGTTTGTTGCTCCGTATGCCAAATGCATATCCGCCAATTCTTGATTGGTAAAGTTTTCCATTAGCAATAAATGTTTAAAAATTGTAAGCTATAAAATTTTTGAATATGACATTGAGAATTGACATTAATAAGCGTTGATTTTAAATAATTGTTGTTATGGTATCATGTACAAAAGATAAAAATAAATGCAGCAGATCCTATTTAGGTAATTCATGTTTTTTATAAATTTTAATGCGTCTTAGGGTCGTAGTGATGTAGTGACGCATTTCCGGACATGGGTTCCTATACTCAAATGGATTCTTCTGTTGCACTGAACAACCCCCAGAAGTTTGATCCCATAGTTCTAAAACACCCTGTATAGTTACAATTTTCTATATCCCACTTGTTCAAAACGTCTTTTAATTCTACAGCATTATTTTTGCTAGTATGGGATCCACACAATTCCTTGGTAGCTAAAACACGCGTTTCACATTTATCTTCATAAATAACATGGCAAGTGACAGTTACGTAGGCTTTGTTGCTGTCCGAGGTATAGATATCCGTCGTTAAAGCAACACAATAATTTTAATTAACTTGATATTAATTTTTGAAATTTTACTTTCTGATAGCTCATTTGATTCATTTCAACCAAAAAGTTTTAAAGATAGTTTGCGAGAAGGTGAAAGGACGTATCAAGGCATCATCTGGCTCTACTGCCGTGTTGGAAGGTCCTACTTGGGTTAATACTTTAAGTGGACTGATTTACTATTTATCCTTTTGATGTGTCTATTTGTTGTTATTCGGGTGTAGCAACTTCTAGCGATACTCTTGGATGTATTCTTAATTGATTTAGTTTCAAATTAGTCGTTCCATCCAAATATTTTAAAATTATCTTGCATATATATTGCACGGCTTGTTTTGCATCGAGTTTGTTAAAATAATCCCAAACTACTAATTTTTTTTTTAGTTTCGGATTTCATCGTAAACATCATTTACTATTTACAGTAATATTCTTATCTCACAGTTTATTAATAATTTTAAATTAAAAATATTAAAATATACTTTTTCAAGAAACAGCAATAGTGATCAATTTGTCACGAATTGATCAGCTGATAAAAAGTGTCTGTTCTATAATTTGCGATGTTGCAATACATATACACGAGTGATTTTTAATTTGAATTATTATAATCCCATTATTGAAATCATTCATAACTTAATAATCTGATTATCGAAATAATGCGATTTTTTCCATCACTAACAATTACCGCGAGTCAGGTTAAAGTTTTGATGTTGTCAATAAAAAGTGCGGTCCTAGCATAAATTTTTGAAGTGTGTTCCTGAATTACGTTACTATACTTAAACAAAACGACCATTTTAGAGGCACCTAACCAAGGACGTGAACTTTATCAAAAAACTGGAACAAAAACAGAAACAATTCGAACGTCTTTCGTGCCACAGAACCAGTCAAAATAGTCGTTTTAAGGCTCACCCGAACTTGTTGCACTCAGATTCCGATACCCCTGCCTCTGCATCATGTACCCCCAGAGTAACAACCACTTTTTCCGCCAGCACCACCACCCTTGTCTATCCGAAACCCTCGGGAAGTTTTAGGGAAACTAAAGTATGTTCTCATAAACCTTAGGGCCTCAACTATTCAATTTTCATTATTTCAGCTAAGGGCGGCCAACTACCATCGTCTCCTGCATGAAAAACTGTCGATAATCGACGGAAATCCTTCGCATCTAAGTGACTTCACTGGAACGGGTGACTGTATGCCCCACAGAAGCGACAGGAGCTCTACTAGCCTCGGTAGTTGCTCCTTGGACTCAGTTTATGGGGATTTTACTGATTCCAGGTGCCATAGTCTGGCCCCTAAGAAACCATTGGAGAAAACTTCCAATAAACCAAACAGCGCCGCAGAGAAGAAGAGTAATGCAAGCAGATTGTCTTCTCAGCAAAGTTTTGCTCCTAAAGGCATTCCTATTTCGGTTTTCGAGAGGAAAGTGAAAGTGGTGGTGACGAAGAGTTTGCAGAATATCACAGAAATAAAGTAGGTAACAATTTAAAGGGCTAAACAAACTAAATCTTTGATCAACAAACACGTTTAATCCCCAAAATCATCCTAAAGATTTTTTTTTACATTTTAGAAGCATTATGGCCCAAGGAATAGAACCTCCCGATGGTGAGGAGGAGGAGGCCAAAAGAGTAGTTAGAGCCAAAGAGTTTTCCAATAGATTTTCCAGAAACTACTTGTACCCCTTGGGACGTCAGGTAAGCCACATAAACCCCATGGAACCATCTTTGGAACTAAAAAATTTCAGCTTCAAGACTTCAATTCGCCCACCCTAACTCAACTAAACCCGTTAATTGTAAACCAAAAGCTCCTCTCAGCTTATCAAATTATCCAGACAGCGTTACAGGCTTACCAGCACTACTTACCATCCTCCCACGGAGATTGTACTTTCACCCAACTGAAAATTCTTATGAATCATATTCTCGGCATATGTGACATACATAGGATGCAGCTAAAGGACCAAGAAGACAGCTATTTAGTGGAATTCGTTGATGTAAGTAAGCATCATAATACTGTTTAAATGCTTACTTACTAAATTGCTTTTAGTCATATAAAATCAATGCTGAATTAGTTATTCAAAAAGTGGATGAGATGCTTACCTTGCCCAAAAGTGATAAGAAACTTGAAGCGAGTAAGTCCGAACAGTCGAAATGTGTTGCTGGTAAGCAGCTTACGAAAAGACTAAAGGGGAGCAAGTCTAAACTTTCGATGTATACAACCACCGCTTCGTTTAGGAAAGATGCAGCGTGGAAGAGGGCCGTCGATTGTTTGGCTAAGAAAAGGTAAGTTTTTGGGAAGTAGGGAAGGAATAATTCGTATTCGTGATATCGTTAAACACAAAATACGGCAAATGCGCTTCGGCTTTTTCATAGTTGCCTTTAAATCTGCGCCGAGATATGATTTTTATGCAAGATGGCGCTCCTGCGCATGTTGCTAGACCCGTGAGAGAATATCTTAATGCTAATTTCAACTGAATAGGACGTGGAAGTCAAAGACCTTGGCCCGCACGAAGTCCTGATTCGAACAACTTTTGATGTTTTAAGAGTTAAAAAATATTTTAATAAAATATAGAGGAAAAATAAGGAGGTTCTTAGTTTCTTGGAGAGCTGTTCAACATAGGAGTCACCCTTAAGAATAAATGACAAATTAAGTCCTAGAAATTTTATACTCTCTACAGTACGACTAACATTATCTAAGTCCCTTCTTCAAGGTCTTATAATTAGGGCTTAATAGGAAACTAATAATTTAGGGATTAAATATTAAAGAAAATAATGTTGCTGCATAATTTGTACAATATATACATAGTTTCTACATATTGAAACGGTGGAATCATCAGTACTTAGGTCCCCAGGATATCGTTTTGATTTCACCCTAGAATAATGTACATACAAATATAGTATTACCAAAATTTAAAATGTGTTAATTTTTTAAATAATAATATATGAACTTATTATACAAAAAAAACTTACTTTTTATATGGTGGTGATATTAATGTTATTAAATTAATATCTTCCTCCAAATGTATTTCTACATCTCTAAGTCTAAAAATAAAAAAAGTGTATTATGATATTCCAATTGATCAATAAAATGTATGGTATTACAAAGAATCTTTATAATATCATACATTTTAATGATTAATTGCATTTAAATAAACAAATATAACACAATAAAATACTATATCACTTTTAAATAAGAACTGCCATACACGGCATAAAACTCTTATTTGTACTTCGATAAAAATCCATTGGTCTATCTTGACTAAGCTGCCACTGTGCGTACATTTTTGGATGAAACCTTTCCCAATTGGTGGATACGAAGGAGAGGACCCATCGAATGGCCTGCTAGATCGCCTGACCTAACACCAATGGACTTTTTTTTGTGGGGATACTTCAAGTCGAAGGTATTTGTTAATAGGCCAAATAATCTATACGACTTGAAAGAGGGAATTCGCAGAGAAGTGCGCGCTATAACTCCGGAAATTATTGAAAATGTGCAACGAGACTTTATTGATCTCCTTGGATATTGTCAAGCCGTGAATGGCAACCATTTTGAACATTTAACTTAATTTTTGTTCTTTTTTTATTTGTTACATGAATCGTCTTTTTTTCGATAACTGACTGTTGACTTTAGGTATAGGACATGAGGCATGAAACATACGTAGAATTCGACGCGAAATTCAAAAATGAAATAAAAAAGGTGCTTTCATTTGAAAAAATGAAGTTGATGGTCGTAATTTATTTTTGAGCAACCCAATATACAAACTTCACGTACAAAAATGCGCAACTTGAAATAAAAATCGACGGGTTTAAGCGTTTTTTTTCGAACACACCGCTGAATTTTAAATGAATTTAGGGGTCATTCTCATTTAAAGTCGTCAAACCAATAGTGAAAATCGTTCATTACAAAATATTTAATATTATGCAAAAAAACAAATAAATCATTTTCTAATCATGTTTTATAACACAATTTGGCAAAAGCAGTGCAAATTTTTTTTTATTTTACCCATTTTTGAGTGATTCTGCTTACTGAACTTTGTCAGGTTCGTCACTATTTCTTAAAAGTCAGAAAATTAGCCTTAGACCCAGGTTAAGAATTCTTTTTAAAACATTAATTATTGCAAGAAGCCGATGGGTAATTTATTTTGTTTTAGTTTCTATTTTTCTATAAAAAGCAATACCATATTTTATGTGTTTTTCTAAATAGTGACGAACCTGACACTGATGTAACAAACCTGACAATGATGCTAAAAATTGATAGAAAACAAACACATTTAAATAATAATTGTTTTTTTTTATTAAATGGCTCCAATTACAAAAACGTTTAACCAAAAATGTAAATTCTAAATTTAACCAAACATAACAAAATAAACTCTAAATTTTAAGTAACTCATAACAAATAATAAAATACTTAGGTTAAATTAGTTGATGCCTTCCCCATTTTCAAGCCAAAACGGCGTTTTAAACTGTAAAATTCGTTTAGTTGCATTAGTAGGTGCTTCAATAGAACCCACTATATCTTCAAATTTATACCAGATCTTGTCTTCCTTGATTGGCCAAATGTATTTATTGACTCCTACAGAATGCAGAACTTTAACTTCACAGGATTCATCGTTATTTGTATCAGTAACAACGCCCGGATATATCACATTGTTATATTTAACAAGCAGCCATTGATCAATTTTTACATTTTCAAAGGTCACAGGTAAAAATTGTTGTTGTTGAAGCTGTTGTTGAGGAGTGGTATCTTCTGGGTTATCGTCTGAATCTACAGTTTCACAGTCTTGATAATACATCCGTTGCAATGAATGACAATCACATGTTGTAGGCAATTTCTTGCAAAAACACGATAATTCGCGTCCATATAAATCGGACTCAGAATCTTTCAAAATAATTTGACCTACTTTCATAATGCCTTTAGTCATTTTGTAACGATTATTTATTTCTTTTTTGGAATCAAAGTTAATGACATCTTCTAAATCGATCCAATAAAGTTTCACATTTACTTTTCCTTGAAGAATCCTAAATAACGCTTCTGCATCTGGAATGTCATTCCCTTTACAGACAAGTCCATCAGCTACTCTTTTGACTGCAGCCCCAACACCATCCGGAGCACCCTTACCATGCGAAGCCTCTGAAAAGTTCCATGAAGCATTTGAAAATCCATAATCTCTAAAATATGTATTCAAATAAAAAAAATTGTCCTTGTTGCGGTATTGTGATGTTGGGCCATCACTAAAGAAGTTAACAGTTTGCACACCATTTTGTTTTAGTTCTTCTAAAACAGGACGTAAGTGGGCCCAAATAGCAGGAGGGTCATGCCGAGTACAGGAACAAATGGTACATATACTTTCAGGAGGTTTATTGTCATAGTAAACTACAACGGTATGGAGAATGGCCTGGTTGTGTGAGGAACTGAAATGCATTGCCTGTATTTCTGAACTCATTTTGCATGAGTAATTTTCAGAAAAATCTATATGTACAGCAGCCTCTTCATAAGTTAGTTCAGAAATACATTTTTGCCTTTGACTGGCTGGATGATTTTTTTTAAAGACATGCCAACAGAACATTGTTTTTAGTTCTGCATTAAAATTTGTGCATAGGTTCTTTAGCATTCCAGATTCACGGATAAGCTTTGTTTTATTAACAAAAAATGTTTTGCCTGATTTGCTCCTTTCCTCTTTTTTAAGTTTCCAAAAGTTCCAATTAACTAATTTATTTGGATCTTTAATATCCGCGAGGATTATAGCGGCCTGATCTTGGCATTTTGGGCAGATATTTTTCATGCAATCTTTTGATTTTACATCACACGTAACCAGCTTACATACGTTTTCGATGTTGCGTTCTGTGCAAATTTTTTCTTTTACTAAAGTATCCAGTTTATGCTGTATATTGGAATGTTTTTTGCACAAGCAAGAATCTCTATCGGAAAGTTTTGGTTTCACAACCCAACAAGGTCTATGCCTGCAAAATGTCGCAAAACTAATTTTACTACAAGGAAACTCTTTGCAAAACTTTTCATAAAGATTTTTAAGGGTTTCCTTTAGCAATCTTTTCTGATATTTGATCTTGCCTCGTGTTACTGTTTGTTTTTTTCCCGGTGTTAACGTAGTTATGTCATCTCTATTAAAAAAGTCTCGTATTTTTTTATGAAGTGGATGTAAAGTAAGTCGACATCTTCCTTTCCCTTTTGACATTGTAGTTGAAGAATGACATTGGAGTACCTTTTTAGTTCTTGTTAAAAATTTATATTTTTTGACAATGGTTCCACTAGTGGCTCTAGAAATAATTTGCTTTTCTTTTTCGTTGTTTGTTTTTGAGTAATTGTCTTTTATTTGTGCAACTAGTGCATTATGAAAAACTAGAGTTTTTTTTACAGTTTCAGGAACTATATATCCTTTGGTATCTTGGATGGCTTTACTGTAAGGACTAGCTGTTTCACTTTTCTGACTCCCTGCCACAACATTCTTTTTCTGGTATCGCTGGCAACGTTTCTTATACTTCCGTAAAGACTGCTTTGTTTTTTCCAAGTCCTTTTCCAAACGCTTGATTTTCCTGTATGCAGCAGTTCTGTCCTTGCGAAGTCTCTTTCTTCCGGAAGACCTGTTAGCCTCTAAGTAAGATTGATTTCTTGGAGGTTCATTTACTATTCCAACATCTTCCATAGGAATATGATCGGGCAGGGGTATCGGACTTCCCGGTGGAGTATTTTGCTGAAGAAATTGGTCCTGTTCACGTTCATGTTTTTTTATCTGCCGACTTTTCTGTTGGTACAATCTCCATTTTTTTCTTTGGTAACGCTGCTCCCTATCGGAAAGTTTTTCTATAGACTTTTTGGACTTCTTTGCCCTCTTTCGGCTTTTTTCCAAATATTCTTGTCTTTTTTCGGGGTTTTCTTTCAGTTTTTCTCTATAACGCCTTGCACGTTCAGCCGGTGTTAACGGCATTGCTGAAAATAATGTCTACTTTACTACTTTTAACGTCAGGTTCGTCACGAACTTGTCAGCTGCGTTACGAAAGAATAGTAACGCAGCTGACCGTGACGAACCTGACATTTTATTAAAAATAAGACTATTTGACTATGACCGGCGACCGGTATTTTATTGTAAACATAACTTAACTTTTAGTTTGCTTTGGTTAACAAAATACAATAATTAGTTTTAAGAAAATATAAAGAAATTTAAAGTTATTTGCGTGACGTAACTGACAAGCAATAAACATACTCACCTTAAAGTCACAAGAAAACACTTTTTTAAACACAGTATTTAACTAAAAAAACACTTTCTTTACACTGCGTAGCGACACTATGGTTTCATTTAGCAAGCAGGTGGTTAACAGGAAATAGTAAATTGGTCCATATAAGAATTTTACGCTTTCTTAATAGTAGTGACGAACCTGACATATTTTTTAGAGACAATACTTTGAAAGAATAAAATAAATACGAAAAGCAAAGACGTGTTTCCTATAGGCGAAAAGTTAAAAATTAAATCAATATTTTTTAGTTATCTAAGTAAAGCCTAAGTAAAAAACAATTCCTTAACGAAAAATCATGATAGTATGAAAGCAACTAAGAAAGAGACCGTGACGAACCTTGACATTTTGTGACTTTAAAATGAAATAAAATTACATTCATAAAATCAAGATATATTATTTCCTAAACATGTGATTAATCCGTGTTTAGTTTTTATTTTAAAACATCTAATCGACACTAACAAACAAAACCTAAAGAAAAAAGTCTTGAAAACATCAAATATCAAAGTTAAATGAGAATGACCCTTAGACATAACTTTTGGGATGCACTGTATACTGTTTTGGAAGCTAAAAAACTTTCCTGAATAATGCTGGTGCTAATAGAAGCTTTCAGGGGTAAATCACTTGGTAAATTAACTGAATTATCAGCTGCTGTATTTTTAACCAGTGCATCAGAAATCCTAGTAAAAAAGTACTCTTACACACATACCGAATTCAATAAGTATTAGAAGTCCTACTGATAATATCTCCCTCATGTAAGCAGTCACTTCTAAGGAAGTAATCTGAACAAAGAAATATGTTCTTTTTAATTGTGTTGATTTCCAGTAATGAAATTCATTGTTCCCTTTGGGCATGGTCATTAGGCAATCGAGGCAAGCGAATATAAACAAAAAGCCGTTTGACAGATGACACTACGCGTATCGCTTAAGCGCTTAAGGTACCGGTGTTATCGATTCAAATTTTTTAGAAGCAGTTTTAGGAATAATAATGTTAATGAATAAAATTCAAAAGCTTACTTAAGTACCGTTTGCATACCTCTTAACAAACTCCATGGTTTTATCTTGTCTGCTGCTATTACTGTTCTGCCTCTTCTAGCGCCTTCTCTAAGATCGACAACTTCATAACGATCATTGAATATCACCCTAGTTACTTTTAAGCAGCCTTTAAATTTTGGCAATAATTTCTTACTGGTACCTTTTCAAATTTTACTAGTACCTGGTTTCAAATTTTATAATGAACACTATTGGTCAATAGAAAACCCAAGGCAGAATCAAGAAGTAAGACCTCAGGGACAACAATCATTTAATACATGGGTCGGTATGTAACACAATAAAATTATCGGCCCGTTTTTTCTTGAAGGAAATCCGTAACTTCCGAAAGATATGCAAAATTAATAACCAATTTTTATTAATTAAAGGACCAATATAATGGATTCCTTAATGGAAGAACCTTTGGATTTATTACGTCAACTATAAAGGCAACAGGACGGTGCACCACCCCATAATGGACGATACGTCACCAATTTATTACATGAATAATTGTTCCCTAACAAATAGATGGGAAACCAAGGACCCGTACGTTGGCCCGCTAGAAGCTCCGACCTAAACCCTTTAAGTTACTTTCTTTGGGGATTTCTTCAAAACCATCTTTATCAAAATACGCCACAAAATCTTGAATCCTTACTGAAAAAAAAAATTCGTAAACTCCGTAATAAAAAATCCAGAGTCGTATTTAAAAAAACAAACTGAAAAAATGAAAGGTTTGAAAATCTGACGACACTATTTTATAATATAGAGAAAGTAGCAATGACAATGAGTAATTTATTTTGTTATATCTATTCAAATAGAGTTGTAAAAAAATAAAAATGAATATTTCTTCGAAACTATTTCGGAATTTTTGAAATTTCAAAAGGGCGTTTTAATGAGCACCAAATTGCGCAACTTTGCCTCAATTTAACCGACCTCGTATCTCTTCTAGTTTACGAGATCCCAATGGTCAGGCTCGAATTTGGGACACCCTGTACATAACATTAACTAATGTCTTAATTACTAAACTAGATCTAGTAAAAACAAAATTATGTAAATGCGCCTACTATAACAAACATATATTAATTTATTTCCTTTAGGACTTGTTACAAATGGACCAACATGGTCAACATGTAAAGTGTGTTCCTGTATTTTCGTAAGAATTTTTTCTACTACAAAATATCCATTTTCATCGTGGCACAACCTACAGATTTGCCACCTGGATGATTTTGGTATTACCCATGCTGATTTATTGTTCCCTAGTTTTCTATACAATTTATCTTCTTTTAATTCATAAAGCTCGTAATATTGTTCAATAGATTTATCTCTGGGCCCTTCTCTAAGAATTGTTATTATTCGACTTATTTGATCATCAGCTGCGTCGCTAAAATCCAATCTCCTTTCGTAACGTTGATGACTCTTATGTCCAAATAATCCCCCACAGCGTTCCTACTGAGGTCATCCACATTCTCCATTTGGGTCCCGGCTCTATGCACGATGTTAAAGCCAAAGTCTTAAACTTGACGCCACCATCTTTCTAATCTAGGTATTAAATCCTTGTTACTAAAAGCTGTTCTAGGTGCACAGCAATCGGTAATAATTTTAAAGACTTCCAAGTAAATAGATCCTAAATTGCTGAAGCGATAATACAACGGCTAGTGTTTCCACTTATATACATACTTATCTTTATTTTTCTTTTGAATTAACATTCTCTCAAATCCAGTGCTACTGGCGTCAGTGTGTAATTCGGTTTCAAGTTCTGGATTGTATATTGTAAGTGTTGGTAAGCGGCTCTACTTCACGGGCAACGAGCATAATCTCGAATATACCTACGAAAATACCCTGATAGGCCAAGAAATTGTCTAATTTCTTTAACATTAGTTGGAATTTTCATATTAAGTATTGCTTTAGTTTTTTGTAACCCTGGTTTTACTCCATATTCACTCCTTGGCCTAAATAATCAATGCTACTCTGTAAAAAGCTACATTTGCTTAACTTTAAAGTTAAGTTTAACATACTACTAGCGTTAGTCCGTTAGAGACTAGGATGTGTTACTGGAAAGTAAATTGAAATTTGTGCCTCATTATGATGAGATTGTCAATAAGGGTATGTGTAATCTTGTTTTTTTGTGCGTAACCCCGGTAAATTATCTGTCTTTTGTTTTAAGGTGTCCTACTATTCAATTGTTCATTATGGACTTGAATATGCCGCACCTGTATGGTCACCTTTTTATTCTAACCATGTGGAAATAATTAAAGACGTTCAAAAAGCATTTTTTCGTTCCCTAGCTTTCAAGGCTGATATTGCGAGTTACAAGATAATAGAGAATATAGTTTTTGTTATTCGTTTAGTATTGTATCGAAGGTACTCTATAGATGAATTCTATGTAAAAGATTTGATTCGAGATGAAAAATTGCCTAAACTGAAGCAATATTTGTCAAGGGGTAATTTGTTCACCAAATTTTCGGAATTTTCACATATTATAAACCATTTTTGTGGGTTAAATGCTTTCTGAATTAGGACCAGTTTTTCCTGGCAAAGACCAATGCTCACTAAATTTAAGTTTTTTGAAACAAAATCAATATTTTTGCTTTTTTTACTATTCTCGAACATTTTTGCGTATAACATCCAAGTTAATTAAAGACATTTTTGTAATTCCTTTAGTATCATGTAGGGGGCACACTATTGGTGAATTCTATTTAACACGTTGACTGCCTATAAGTATTTTGTGGCCTTGTTCAGAAGCCGTCGGGACTATTTGCAAAAAGTAGTTCGAAAATAGGATTTTTAATACTAAATCTACTTTGACTCAATAGCTGAGTCACCGGCCCCTGAGGTATATTTCTCCTAGAATATGCCGGTGACTCAACATTTGAGTCAAATTTTAAAGTCAGAATTAAAATAAAAAACAAAGAACTTTTAACAGGTATATTTTATATTATGTATTGCACGTGTAATTCTTATCACTAAAACTTTGCAAACACATAACGTAGCGAAAAAAAACATAAATAATTAATTTTTCTTAGGAGTAAATCACAAAAAATAATAACAAAATTAACATTTTTTAAAGAACAAATGAAAAAAAGACCTATTCTTCATCGTGATAGATTCGAAAGCAATTTCCGAGGCAAAGACCTGGCTTATCTGGACAAACCGGGCAGAAAAATGGCGTGTTCTTGCGCATTTTCTGTGTATAACAAACCCTGCATCTCTTTCTCATTTGACGACCTTTATTATCACATTTTTCAGGCAAATGACTAGGCTGGTTTTGTTTGACTTTAGGAGGCTCAGGTGGTTTTTCTTTGGCTTCAGACAACAAATTCTTTATAATATTATGCCTATAATCATAGTAGCTTTACTTTTGCTGAGTAGAATATTTGTTATAAAGGTGATAACTATTAAGCAGCATCATTGATATCAGATGAATAGCAAGCTTCTTATACCATCTGATGGTTTTTCTTTCGCTGGCATAATAAGCAAGCATCTGATCTTGCCTGTCGATTCCTGACATGTTTTTATTATAATTAATGATAGCATTTGGCTTTTCTTTTTCCTCGTTTCGTCTATTTGGTTGCTTGATCAGTTCCCCACTAAACTTTGTAGATATAAATAAAACCTCCCTTTTGTCACGCCATTTACCCACTGCAATGCCTTTAGAGTACTTTGTAATAGATTCACCTTTTTTAAGTTTTTTAGAACTCACTTCGGGAGGATTTCCTTTCCTGTTCAGCCTTAAGGTTCCAGTAGCATAGGTTTTTTTTAAAAATTAGCTCTTTACATAGTGCAATCGAGTTATAGTAATTATCCATGTATAAGGAATGGCCCTTATCAAGATAATTCTTTGTCAAACTTAAAACAACGTTTGCTGCATGCCCTAATTCTCCCTTCATATCTTTTTCGTCTCCAGTATATATCCTAGCTTTTAACACAAGCCCATCAGGTTCTGACAAAATATACAGTTTCACCCCAAACTTGTGCTTTTTATTTTTAATATACTGGCGAAAAGCCAGTCTTCCTCTCCATAGCACCATGGACTCATCTGGTGATAGCTCCTTGTTTGGGTAATAGATCTTGTCAATTCTGTCATTGAAGAAATTTTGAAGCCATCTTATCCTGCACAAACGGTCACCATAATCTGGGTCACCTCTTTCGGGATTTTTAGAAAAATGTAAACATCTTAGAATGACTAGAAATCGATTTCGACTCATGTTATTTCTGAAACAAGACAGATTATACAATTCATCGGTCTTCCAGTAGTCCTGCAAACGGTTTAGCTGAATATTGCCCATGTGAAGCCACAGACCCAAAAAAGTTTTCAGTGTTGGCACTGTCAACGGCTTCCATTCAGTGATTCTTGATTTCTCTTTTGTTTCTTTACTTAAAAAGAGTTGTTCGGCATAGTTGTTAGTTTCGGTAGCAATATGTTCCAGAAAATCGTCTGTGATAAACAATTGAAAAAAATCGATGGGGTTGTCCGAGGTTAAATTTACTCTAAGTCCAGGCACACCCGAAAATAAAAAGTCATTTTGATTAGGCACATCAGTCCAGGTCGGAATATCACTGTTACTGTTTTGAACACTAATCGTCTCATTATTCTCAATGTCGGTAAGGCTTGCATCCTCTAAAGCGGCAACATCGGGCAATTCGTCTTCGTCGCTTGAACTCTCATGATCAGTAGGCTCGTATTCACTGCCACTGTCGACGAACGGGTCCTCCTCACTTTCTGATAAATACAAAAGTTCTTCTTGTTCAGATAATGTCAGGGGTCTCATCATTTTGAAATCTGTATGCCTCCGTTTAGGCCGAGAAGGACCTGGATTTTCCATGTCAGGAAAACTACTTATCACCAACAAAAACCGATTTCGAAAAAACACGTGTTTATAAGTACACTTGCGACCGGTGAAACGAGACGTATCCCCTGCGGAAGCCGAAACAATACTAAACTCATATACTAAAGCTATGCACATGACTCAACAGTTGAGCCACTGGCCATAGGAGGGGTACCGCCGTGACTCATATGTTGAGTCATTGGCAGTGAACGTGTTAAACAATTTATTTGAGATTAAAAACTGACTTAACTGGAGCAATTCTGGTTGGGTTGGAGGAGCCACTTTGTAGATGGAGGAGCCACTTTGTAGATCAATTCCATGTACAAAAATGATTCTAGACTAAAAATTGACTGAACTAGTGCAATTTTGATAGAGGAGTAATTTTTTCACTAAATATTCTGTTTTTTTGAGACTTATTTAAGAACTATTTAAGGCACTTTAACGGGGTTTATATTCCAAAAAACGCATTCTCTGTGGAGCAGTTTCATATATGAACCATTCTTATGGATCAAACACTTTCTGGCATTTTTGGAACAGAATCTGGATTTTTGAATTTTTTTATTATTCCTGGACGTTTTTCCATATAACTTTTAAGATATTGAAGATACTTTTACTGTATTAGAGAAGACGTTCTATATAAATAAATTTTATATAAAAATATGTGATCTTTTTCATTAAATTTAACCCTCTAAAAAACCACATAAAACCAGATATACTTAATATACAATTAGAACTAATACACTTACAACACAAGTTATAAATAATTTACACTTATTCCTGTAAATTACACCAGTCCATAGTAAGTAAGTCTCGATGACTAAATCAATAAAATAATTATCAGCTTCTAAAAAAAAATTCAGTTAATCACATACTATTAAGGGCGATATTTGCCTTCTTTTTGATATTGAACGTCTTTGAAATTCGTTTGTATACTTTTATGATCTTTTCTTTAATGAATGAGGGATCCCTATAGGATTTTTTCAGGCTTTTTGCAGCCCCTAATTGAAATGTAATTAATAAAATTAAGCCTAATATTATCGATCCTACCCCAATTACTATACCCTGATGAACAAAAACGCCGTTTAGTGCACCAGAATATAATTTCATCATATAACACAGTTTATTTACTATTCATAGTTCGATATATATTAAAAGCTGAATACATGGCCTTGGCAAACTAAAATAAATAAAATAATTACGTCTAGTTTTACAAGCGTGACTTACCGTCACTTACCCATTTAACCACGCCCATATTGGCCACTATAAATGATACCATTGGGACCTGGATCACCCTGGAAGATAAGTATTGATGGGCAATCATTAGAGTTTTCATGTTTTTTTCGTTCCACAGGTAGAATGGGCTGTTGTAGAGGGCTTGAGACAACTGGCGGCTCTAAGATGAAATGAGTTTGTTACAGAGGTTTCAGTTTGTGTAAAAATTTTAATTCTAGGGTGACTATTGGATAAGTTAGACCAATTTTGGTTTCATGATGATTTTGTATAAAAAAAAACAGTCCAAAGTAAAATCAATCCCACTGAAATAGGAGCTGGAGTATTAATGGGGCGGTCTACGAAAAACGTTGGATTAATATTGGGGTGTGGAGATGAAAAAGAAATTTGAAATATCCAGTTAGAAATACAGAAGAAACTTGGTGAAGAATATGAAGTAGAAAGACCAAAATTGCATTAACATAGAATAAAAGTGGTGGGAGTTCATGAAAATGATTACAGCACCGAAGACAATGAAATTATTGAAAAAATAATTAAACAAAATGAGGAAAATTTTGAGAAAAACAAAACTGCTGAATGGAAAATTTAACATAATCTTTGAAGTGAACTCACAAACATATAATACACTAATGCTAAATCAAATAATGAATATATGTTGGAGCCGTTGCATGCTGTATATTAATTTGGGAATGATTAGGTGTTACAAGTGTCGCAAATATGGGCATCAAAAAAGTGTAAAGAAAAAAATGTTTGTGCTAAATGTGGTGGCGAGCATGATGTTGAAAATTGTCATAGTAACGTGAGTAGATGCAACAACTTTGTATTGTTTAATAGCAAATATGGATTAAAACTAAATATTGATCATACTGCATCGGACGTAAATAATTGTGAAACATATGCAGAGAGATCCTAGACAATAATACAGAGTTAATGTCAAGAGCCGTTTATTTTAATTGTCAGGGTTTTGTAAATAATAAAAAAATATTGAAGTATTGGTTAATGATTGGAGGCCAAAAACATTGGTATTGTCTAAAACACATGTCTCTGCCGAGATAGATCGTGCTGAAATATACATTGATGATTATCAGTTGGAACAGTGTACCACAACAACCAAGAGAACTGGTAGGCGATGATAACTGGCGATGATAAACGATAATAAATATAAGATCTGTGATACAGAGTGTGCTCAAAATTATGTCTGGTTATTGTCCCTAGAAGTCCTCCTAAGCGGGTTGAAATATCTCTTTACCGTTCTTTATCACCCTCCACAGACTGAAAATGCAGAGCTTTTGGATTATTTTTCTAGCTATTTGGATCGGATATCTAATTTTGAAGGAGTCATTATTATAGTTAGTGATTTTAACTATCATATTTTAAAAAACTGATACTAGTCAAACACTTATTGACTATATCGTCTCTACGAAAAAAACCAATCACATAAAGTACATTTAACACCAAAAATCAGCGATCATTGCATTTTAACTATTGATATAGAACAAATGTTTGAAAATTCTATGATAAATTACTTTAGAAGGTATTGGAGGTTCGATGGAATGGCGACGACTCAGATGTCGACATGATTGCCAATATATTTGTAGAAGATTAACGGCAATAATAAATACAATCTGCCCTATAATAAAATCGACAATAAAGCAACAGTATACAGAAAGAGCATTTGTTGAACTTACGAAATAAGACAAATGATGAAAGAAAGAGATAAAATTTATGTTAGGGCTGTTCATCACAGAAATGCTGAGGACTGGAATGCATATATAAGATTGCGAAATGACATTGTTAATAGAATAGAGCATGAAAAGGACAAACATTTCAGAGGGGCAATAGATGAAAATAAACAAAATTCAGGAGAACTATGGAAACACTTGAAGACATTACTCCCGAAAAAAAGTGTATCTAGACCGAAGAAAATTATCTTTGAACAGGGACCCCTGAGCACGGATAAGGATATAGCCCGTAAATTTAATAAGTATTTTGTGGACAGCATTGAGAATATCATATCGGCAATAAATCGACCATCTGCTTATTTCACGTACTACAATCTAAATGAAAGCATAAAGAATCACAGCTTTACAGAATTCACTAGGTTTGTTGACCTAAGAAGAATAATAAGTGGAATGAAAAATGTTGGTGAATCTGGTATTTCAGCACGGGTTTCAAAAGATGCTTTTGCAGTGGTTGGAAACCAAATATTAGATGTTATAAATACATCATTTTCTAAGGGGCATTTTTCAAAAGAATGGAAGTCATCTTTGGTAGTTCCAGGTACTAAGAAGCACTCGAGTTTTAGACCGATCAATACTGTGCCAGTATAGGAGAAAGTATTAGAACTCATTGCTAAGGAGCAGCTACAGAGACGATGTGATGAGAATAATATAATGGTTTCTGGTCAATCAGGATTTCGAGCAGGTCATTCTTGCAACACTGTGGTGGTTAACATCTGTGATGAGTTTGTTAGTGCATTTGATAACAATAATCTCATTTTGGCTGTATTTTTAGATTTCAGAAGAGCTTTTGAGACTGTCGATAGGGATATTTTGATTGATAAATTAGGAAATATGAGTATAAAGCTCTTACTTATCAGGCAGGACACAAAAAGTAAGGTATGAGTCAGCTTTGTCTGAATCCATCTTGGTAAAATATGGGGTACCACAGGGGACTGTTTTAGGGTCATTGTTGTTTCTTGTGTACGAGTATATAAATGATATAGTGAAAGTTGTAAAAAAATAGTAAAATTACATTATTTGCTGACGATACAATGATATGTGTCATTGGTAATAGTATCGAACAAATGCAGCAAGATATCAATAATGAATTGAGTCGAGTGTTTTTATTGCTGTGTAAAAATAGTCTTAGCATTAAGGTCTTAAAATCGAAATGCTGTGTGTATGGCAAAAAACATAGATTAAGTTTGGTAAATATGGAACATTATAATATTAATATAAATGGCGTTAAATTACAGTATGAGCAACATATAAAATATCTTGCAATAGTATTAGAGCCTCAGTTGAATTTCTATGCTCATTGTGATTATATGTTGAGAAAATTTTCGCAACAGGTTGGTTTTATATCTCGAATCGGCAAAAATTTATCATCGTATAGAAAATTATAAAATAGCCGAATTTCAGATAGTACAAAAGAGCAATGCGCGCAATCCTGAAATGCAATAGATATATATACACTTGTGATAACGATGTTAAATGTCTTCTTTGTGAAGAAAAAATATTGCTTAATGCTTTTATATTTATATTTATGCTTAAAAATAGAATGTTACCTACCTACATTTGTGATACAGTTAATTGCTTTATGAATGTTCATGACTATTATACCAGAAACCGTAATGATTTCGGCCTAGTCAATCGATGCAACACTACTCAAATGTTGAACAGTATTCTGAATAAAGGCTTGTTAGAGTTTAATCGGCTGCCAAAAAATATTAAAGAATGTAAAAAATTTAATGGATTTAAAAGATTAATTAAAAATTATGTATTTTAAATATTTAAATGAAATTATCTATTTTAATGATTTTAAAGGACTCTAATTTGCTATTATCATTGCAAATTACGACTATAATAAATGCATTATTATTATTAACAGTGTGGGTTAAATAGTTTCTGAACTAGAGCCAGTTTTGTCTGTAGCCAGATTTGGGGTTTTTGGAACAACATTAAAACTTTTTAGTTTATCTTTGACGTTTTTTCATGTAACTACAAGGCATTAGATATTTTTGTAATTCGTTTACTATTTATAGGAGCTAGTCTGTAGAGAATTCGAAGTAAAACAGTTGATTCTAAGTTAAAAATTTTCTGAGTTAAAAATAATCTGATTTCGAATTACTTTTTTCACTAAATTTTCTAATTTAATAAAAAAAAATTAAAAATTTGAGGCCCTTAAATGAGGGCTGTATTCAAACATGAAGCGCTTTCTGAAGAATAATTTGATATATTATGAACCAATTGCAAACAATTTGAGAGGAAGAATCAATTATGCCAAATGTCTGTACTAAATTGAAAAGTCACTTTAAATACTTGGAAGACGTGGAAAATGACTGCAGGAGCGTTAAAAATTCGTAGAATTTTTTGAAACTCCTGCGAGGAATAAGCAATTATGCCAAATGCCTGGAATAAAGTAAAGAGTTACTTCAAAGGCCTTGAAAATCTAAATAATTACTTGGAATTCTTGAGGAATAAAAAATATTCCAATTACCTGGAAAACATAAAAAATGAGATGACATTTCGAGAATAAAACAGAAATTAATTAATTTTAAAAGATATTTCCAATGCCCTAAAAACTAAAGTCTTTTTAAGGATTGATTTATGAACCATTTTTGTGAGCTAAACAGTTTTAGAGCTAGAGCCAGTTTTGCCTGTCAAGAAGCCAAGCTCATCATATTTAGGGTTTTTGAGACAACATTGAATTAATGACACTTACTACTGCCAAAGAAATTTTTTTGCAACAGATGCACCTTTTGAGGGAAAATGAAAAAATATGAAAAAAATTATTTTTAGGGGTACATAGCTTTTTCATAAAATCAGAACTTCTAAACAAAAAATACAATTTTCTTTAAATATATGGAAAAATAATGTATATTTTATTCTGCAATAGATGCACCTTTTAAGAGTAAAATAAAAAGTATTTCACGTATTTTACTTTTTTTTCAACAAATAAATAATAAGAAGTTACAGGAATTTTTTTGTTTTTGGCCAAATATCGCTGAAAAATTTGGACATTTTTAAAAATTGTCCAACTGGAAATTTTTAATTTTTTCATATATTAACCCTAAAGAACCAATGAAAAGTCTTATAAGAAAAGTGTCTATTTCCTATGTAACAGACAGAAAAAAAAATGAAAAAGTTAATTTCTAGAGGCACGTAACTTTTTAAGAAAATTACATTTTATTTTTTTACGAAAAATCAATGGCTCACTACGCCACCACGGCCCTAAGACGCGTTAAAATTTAGAAAAAATATTAATTACCTAAATAGGGTCTGATGCATTTATTTTTACCTTTTGTATATGATACCATCACAACAATTGTTCAAAATGTCTTCCTCCAACCTCAATACACCGATTTAAACGCCACACATGATTTCGGCGGACTACACGAAAGATTTGATCCTCGTTTTGAATGATTTCAAATGCTGCTGTTATTCGTCCAATTAAGTCTAGCTCTGATTCTACTGGAATTTCGTAGACTAAAAACTTTCCATGTCCCCACAAGAAAAAATCGAGCGACGTTAAATCGGGTGACCTAGGAGGCCAAGAAACTGCTCCACCTCTGGCAATCCAACGGTGCCCAAACCGCTAAGCCAAATACTCGCGTACTTGTACAGCAAAGTGAGCCGGCGCTCCATCATGCTGAAACGACATTTGCTGTCTAACGTTTAGTGGAACATTTTCAAGGAGTTCTGGGAGAACTTCCTCCAAGAAACGCAGATAAATAGGTCCTGTTAACCGTTCCGGCGGAAAGTACGGCCCAATTAAATAATCATCAACAATGCCTGCCCATACGTTGACAGACCAACGATTCTGATGTTTTCTTGGAAAAATTGCATAAGGATTTTCTTCGTCTCAAACATGGCTATTCCTAGTATTAAAAATACCGTCTCTTGTGAAAGAGGCTTCATCGGTCCACAAAACATATCATAAAAAATTTGGTTGTGCAATGATGTGATCCAGAAGCCATCGACAAAATTGAACTCCAGGATGATAATCGGCTGCAGTCATACCTTGGACTTTCTGGAAGTGATAAGGATGGAGTTGTTGCTCGTGTAGTACCCGCCAAACAGAAGCGTTACTCGTATTCATATTCTTAGCGACGTCACGTTTGCTATATTCATCGGCAACTCGCTGAAGCACCTCTTCTTGAAATTCGACCGTTCTTACGGTTCGAGCAACACCATTATCATGCATCTTGGTCTTAAACATACCTGTCTCAGCGAGCAGCCGATGAACCGCAATAAACTTTTTGTATCCACGATGCTGTCGTTCGGGATGACGTTCATGATACAACCGCGAGGCTGCTCGTGCATTGCAGTTTGTAGCTCCGTATGCCAAATGCATATTAGCTCTGACTAACGGTCTTCCTGTAAGGCTAGAAATTTGTGGAGTGATGAGTCATAGTACACCAAGGCCAACAACAATGACCTGGCAGGCATCAGCCCTGCACGCCATTAGCCCTTTTATTTTTTTAAATGTAAAATAAATAAGATAAAAAAACTTACTTCTGTAAGCTTCAAAATTTAATACAATTTAGTTTGTTTATTGATAATTATGGAAAAAATTGACAGGCGATTTTAGTAAGCAAAAGTATCTACCAGGTGAATTGAAAGGTGCATAGTTTAGGGGGTGAACTAAACTTTCTCCTGTAAAGTTGAAATTTAAGTATGTGTTTAAGTAAGTCTTTTTAAATAAATGTGTACAATGACAGGCGGTTCTGAACAGCATAAGATCTTGACAGGCGAGGGGAAAGATGCTGAGAGCGTGCGAGTAAGAGGCGTAACGTGAATGCATATAGTGTGAATGTCATTAAATAAAATTAAAATTATAGATGCAATATTTTTTATTAATTGTTTTGTAATCTACATTATTTTTTACAATAATTATCATCATCATCTGACACTTCTTCACTACTACTTCATCCATCATAATCCGACTCTTCGATATCGTTTTCCTCCTCTGAAAAGAAAAAAATATTTTAATTAATTAATAATGTTATTAAGAGTTGAATATCGTGCTCAATTACGTAAGACTGTATAATGAATCTTTATTAAATCAAATAACTTTGTGTTACCTGAAATATAATCTTCAGTTTCAGTTGATTGTGCTTCGGCAGTATCAGCATTAGTAGGGTCTTGTAAAAATATGTCGTATACAGACGCAGGAACCGTATCTCCCTCAAACCAATTGATAATAGGGATAAATTTAGCAAAATGTAAAACTTAACCACCCTGTATCTTTTTAACAAAACATTTTCTGACAAAATTTTATAGGAACATTTCTTATTGTTTTAAGCTGCTCTATCACTTCTTTAAGTTTGGCCACCTTTCTGCCGAACACCCTGTATATATTGTACCTGATGCTGATGCTGGTAAATTTGAAGAAGATGGTAATTCAGTCGTGCGATATTTTTTCATCAAGGCAAGAAAGTTTTTGTAACATTTAACATGGTAACCAGTATCTGCATTAACTTCCTCTGGCAAAGAAATATCATTAAATTTTAAATTATTGTCTTTCCTTATTTTTAATATTGATTTGCTTTTATCAAATGTAGTTGATGTGAACTGTACAGTTTTTTCACCACTTTCTTCGTTACAAATTACACAAACCACTTGTTTAGATGCCATCCTGCACACTATTAACTAATATAAAAAACAACAGTGCACCAAAATAACTACACAATTAATAATAATGTAGAATTGGAAATTCAAACTCAAAAATAACTAAAAATATATGCACTACAATATAATACGTCTGCGCACATACAAATCGTTGCCACAACTGATGACAAATCAGCGTTGCCGCGACCAAAATCACGTTATGTCCATTCACGTTACGCCTCTTACTCGCACGCTCTCAGCATCTTTCCCCTCGCCTGTCAAGGTCTTATGCTATTCAGAACCGCCTGTCATTGTACACATTTATTTGAAAAGACTTACTCAAACACATACTTAAATTTCAACTTTACAGGAGGAAGTTTATTTCACCCCGTAAACTATGCACCTTTCAATTCACCTGGTAGATACTTTTGCTTACTAAAATCGCCTGTCAATTTTTTTCTATAATTATCAATAAACAAACTAAATTGTATTAAATTTTGAAGCTTACAGAACTAAGTTTTTTTATCTTATTTATTTTACATTTTAAAAAATAAAAGGGCTAATGGCCTGCAGGGCTGATGCCTGCCAGGTCATTGTTGTTGGCCTTGGTGTACTATGACTCATCACTCCACAAATTTCTAGCCTTACAGGAAGACCGTTAGTCGGAGGCTTCACTAGCTCTTGGACTATATCCGCCAATTCTTGATTGGTAAAGTTTTCCATTAGCAATAAATGTTTAAAAATTGTAAGCTATGAAATTTTTAAACATGACATTGAGAATTGACATTGATAAGGGTTGATTTTAAACAATTGTTGTTATGGTATCATGTACAAAAGGTAAAAATAAATACAGCAGATCCTATTTAGGTAATTAATGTTTTTTATAAATCTTAACGCGTCTTAGGGCCGTAGTGGCGTAGTGAGGAAATGCGTCACTGGCGGACATGGGTTCCTATACTCAAATGGATTCTTCTGTTGCACTGAACAACCCCGTATAAAAGTTGTTTGGCTTAATGAATCCTATGCTGAAAAAACACTATTTTGAATTCTATTGTCCATACAGTGGGAGAAAATCACGAGACACCTCTAATAAAAACATGCAATTTCAAACGAATGATAAATATGTTATCAGTATTTTTTGATTTTTGGCCAAAGTTACTTTGCAAATTGTTAAAAATTGTTCCGTATTAATCACTAAAAGTCAGTAAAAAAGTTTTTATAAGGAAAGTGTTTATTTCCCATAGCAGAGACGAAAGATCAAGGCTTGTTTCTAAAGATGAAATAAGTTTTTCCAAAAAATCACATTTTATTTTTTTCGTAAAAAATCTATAGCTTTGCGAGAAATTTAGCTCAGGTAAAAGTTATTTGGCTCATTGAGACCTACAGCTCGGAAAAATTATTTTTATATTTATTTTCCATACAGTGGGAAAAAATCAAGAAGAGCTTCATCATTAATTAAAAAATACGGTAATTCTGCAGTTTAGCGGCTTTTGTCAAAACTAACGAAAAATGGTCGGGTTTTTTGCAAAGTAGGTAGATTTCGATATATATTTTTCACTAAGAGTGGCGGAAAGCCAAATTTATCACGAAGAGGGTGTTATCACGCATTAAATCACTCACTATAGGACGCGATTAATCACTAGAATAACCTTGTATACCATTAGTTTTGTCAACAAATAAGTGACAACTGAGTTGAGGTTAGGTGTGGTGTTGCCAGTTTTGTTGCGTTTTATCACTCTGCAGCTGAAGCCTTGTCTCCAGTCTGGCTTTCTCTAAAGTGGAGAATTCACTCTGTATTTTTTTAGTCATTCATTATCATAACATATAAAAAATGATGAATAAAACTAGTGTATAATCATAACATTATACACTAGTTTCATTACATATTACTTAACATGTCAATTACATGTAATAAACACAAATTTGTTTGAATTGAAAATTTATTTTTAGGAGTACATCATTTTTAAAATTTCTTTTTTTTAAGTTCTATCAAAATTCAGATATTCGCGGCGAATTATATCGTATCATTCCGCCACTTTTAATTTTTTTTGGGTAAAATTGGGCCATTAAAAAAAATTGTAAAAATACGCAAAATTTGATGAGCGGTGCTTGAGCAATTTAAGAACCAACCCAACCCAACCCAACCCAACCCAACCCAACCCAACCTAACCTAACCCAACCCAACCCAACCCAACCCAACCCAACCCATCCCATTCCATCAACACCCAACGGGGAACTGGCGTTGGGTGTTGACGTTGGCTCCCCCTTGGGTGTTGATGAACTCTTGGGTGTTAATGAACCTCCCATTGGTTAATTTGGCTTGGGTTGGTTTGGGTTGGGTTGTGTTGGTTTGGGTTGGGTTGGGTTGGGTTGGGTTGGGTTGGGTTGGGTTGGGTTGGGTTGGGTTGGGTTGGGTTGGGTTGGGTTGGGTTGGGTTGGGTTGCGTTGAGCTGGGTTGGGTATATCTATGGTCTGTGCGCAGCGCCTTAGGTTCCCCTCGCGGTGATAGAGAAACGGAACAAACCAAAACACTGCACACATACTCCCAGAGTCGACAACCCACCAAGAAAAGGTAAAAACAGTTTTTGTGAATTTATTTTACGCATAATACTTAACATTTCACGTGACTAAAAAATATAGAGTGAATTCGCCACTTTAGAGAAGGCACTCATGAGTTAGCCACACTGGGGACAAGGCTGAAGCTGCAGAGTGACAAAACGCAGTAGACGACAGAACTGGCAACACCACACCTAACCTCACCTTTAGTGATGTGCAAAGATTACTTTTATAAGTATCGAGTAGATACTGATAGTTTATATCTTAGTATCAGATACTTTGTATTCATTACAAAGTAGTCATTACTTATATACTTGTCAGTTGTTAGTGAATATACGGGCGAATATTAAGATTTTATATAAATACCTATATTAAATTTAGGGCTTGCTTTGGCGTTTATTATATTTTTAAGTATAATAGAGGGTTATCAAGTTTTATTAAGATATTACAAAATGCACATTATCCAAAGCAAATCACAGTTATTCAAGTATAAAATGGGATTAATTATTATAAGCAAAGATTTTCATAATGGTATTAAAAAAGTCTTTGTTATTAAAAAAACAGTCGGCAAATTAATTTAGAGAAGTCAAAACAAATGTGAATTGCCGTTTAAAAAAGTTTTCTACACTTTTTGGTTTAATTCTGCTCCTGCGATCTGATACTAATTGGCCCGCCTTACAAAATACCCGTTCACTTGGAACAGAAGTTGCCGTTATGCCTAAGTATTTTCGTACCAACTCTGCTAAAATTTGGATACACTGCTTCCCTTGTTTTCCACCATTTCAACAGCTCATCATTTCTTTTAATGTTTTCTCTTCGGTATACTGCTTGCCTTCAATAATTGAAGTAGCTACCGTACATGTATTTTTCGATATTTTCGCATCGAAACATTTCCAGATTGACTCCTCTACCACAGTATCCTCTTCATCTATTGACATGTCTTGCACTTTATCTACGTCCATAGCTTCATTACTTTTTTTAATAAGCATTGATACTTCAGAAACTAAAAGTTCTCTCACTTGAACTACTGCATTATCGTCACTGAAACCTTTATTTTTTAAACGGGGATCCAAATAAGTTGCTTTTGCAAGTATAGTATTGTTTTCCATTCGATTAAATCTCGTTTTTAAGCCTTGTATTAAATTGTTTTTTAAATCTAAGGCGGTATTATCATCTGTCTGGATCCTGCCCCAAAAATTGTTTTATGCTTTCAATTAAGGGTATTTTTTTAGATTAACACTTACACTTTTTTCGGCACTAAGCTTTCTTATCACCCACTCAAAAGGTTTTAAAAGAGCACACAATTGTTTTAAGAGCGACCATTCGCAGTTAATGCCTCTACTGGATTATGTAAAATGACAATAGCCGCTTCAACTGGTACCTGAATTTCACAAATCCAACGAGTTACAACATCATTTATTTTAGATTTTTACTGATCATCTGCATTTGAAGTTCATTAAGTTTTCCTGCTGCTGTGGTACTATGATGAAAATATTCTACAATTTTTTAAACTTTTTTTTTTGCAATGGCTGTAGCTGTTTTAGGGCATCTTGAACGACAAGGTTTAAAGTATGACCCAGGCATGGTAGATTTGGCCAACCAGTTAACTTTAGTGCAGCTGTAATGTTTCTTGCATTGTCAGTTACAACAGCTTCTATTTTACTGCAAATGTTCCATTCATTTAGAATATGTAATATTTTTTCTGATATTTTAGGCAGTATGATTTTCTTCAAAATGAAAACAACTTAACAACAATCACTTTTGTGTCCACTCTTTATTTACATAATGAGCAGTTACCGCCATATAGTTTTCAAACAGAACGTGACGTCCAAGTATAAGTAGTAAGCGGGATAAACTCTGCTTCATTTAATAAAGATTATACTTTTAAAAATAACTTCATCATATAATAGTAGCTAGGCTTAGTAAATCTCGACTAAAAGTTGTTCTTAATGGTAGTTGATAAGAGGGATCAAGAGCAGCTACTAGAGATTTAAATCCATTATCTTCGAGGACAGAAAATGGTTGCAGGTCTTGCAAAGTCATGTTTAAAACCATTCCATTTAAAAATTTTGTTCTAGAAACGGATGCTCGGCGTGCAGACAAAGTAGAAATTTTGGCTTGGGAATAAACCTTGCGTGCAGAAACTTTTCCAGGAAATTGATGTTTTAATGCATTTATGGCATTTGTATTATTATTATCATCCACCTGTGCAATATCTATACTAGTTAAAGGTCCTGCTTGTTCAGATTCAACATTAGAAACATTGGCCAGTTTATTGCTTTCACCCCTTTTATCTTCATGAAGCACTGAGAAATGTTTTGCTTTTAAATGTTTTTGTACATTTGACGTGGCTCCGCCTTTATAAGAGAACACACTCTTACATTACATTTTACATTACGATTATTGATTACCTAATTATTGTTGGGTCGATCGGCGGCGGTTTATTTAATTTTATTAATTTTGCCATATTTTACTTATAAAATATATTTAGTACGCATAAGCAGCCACCGGTGAAATGGAAATTTGGGATTTAAAAAAGTATTTCAGTAACGAGTAGTTGGAGTCGAAGGATTCGATTACTTTGAATCTTTGCATGTATCAGATATTAAAGTATCGAGTGGATACTAATCGCACATCTCTACTCACCTTAGTTGTAACCTATTTGTTGTCAAAAGTAATCGAATACAGGGTTATTCTAATGACGTTATTCTATTCATGTCCCATAGTGAGTCATTTAGTGCGCGATAACACCCTTTTCGTGATAAAATTTGGCTTTCCGCCACTCTTAGTGAAAAATATATATCCAAATCCACCCATTTTGCAAAAAACCCGACCATTTTTCGTTAGTTTTAACCGCTAAACTGCAGAATTACCAAAAATACAATTTTCTCGAAATGTATGAAAAAATCTTAATTTTTTATTTTTGCAAAAGGAAGAACAAAAGGTTTTTGATTTTTTTGTCAAAAAACAAACAAAAACGTGGATATTTTAAAAAATTGTCCCAATGGATTTTTTTTTGTCATATATTAACCATAAAGAGCCCTTAAAAAAAGTCTTAATATATAAGAACAGTATCCATTTCGTATAGGACAGACAGAAAAAAAATTTGAGAGTTTATTTCTAGGGTTACCTAACTTTATTAACAATAGTATATTGTATACCTAGTAGGAAAAGCTTATCATTCCCGGGCGATCCTAAAAATTCGGCTTGCGCCTCGACTGGCAATACGGAGTCCGGGAATGTGGCTTTTCCTACGAGGTCTACATACTATTTTTCCGAAAATCGGAAATCATTAAAATTACGGTAAATTATTACTAATCATGTTAAAAAATTCAAATCAACATTATTATTTTTCCCTTAAATAAAAGAAGCCATGAAACATTGTTTCGTAACTACAGAAACGAAGTACATAATTTTAAATTGTCAAACTTGACGAGTGAAAAGTTTATTTGTGGCGTCTTTCCAAAGTGTTGATTTTTTAACGTTTTAAAAATCCAAGTAACGTGTAAAATGATCAGTGATCATGACTGTTCCATTTCTGGAACCCCCCCAGAACTCACGGAGGCAGTGAATGCCGCATCATTGGAATTGTTACCAGTAAAATCTAGAAATAAGTATAACTATGCATACAACCGCTTCATAGACTACCGTACGAATAAAAATGTAACTTCTTTCTCGGAAAATGTTGTAATGGCATACTTCTTCGAGCTTGGTTCCAAGATGAAATCTTCAACTTTATGGGCCAATTATTCAATGCTGAAGGCAACCCTTGCAATTAGACATGATGTGGATATATCTAAATATTCCAAACTTCGGGCATTCCTGAAACGGCAAGCACATGCCTATAAGCCCAAAAAATCCAAGATTTTAACTAAAGAAGAAATAAATAAATTTATTCAGGAAGCTCCAGATAAGGAATATTTAATGATTAAGGTAACTTACAAAACTTCAAATTATATTTGGATTCTTTACATGCTTATTTATTGTTGTAGGTAGCTCTAATATTTGGAATTTCGGGAGCTTGCAGAATGGACGAGCTGGTTAAAATGACTGTACAAGATATACAAGACCTACTATCTAAACTTTTAGTTACCATACCGGATTCAAAAACCAATACATCAAGATCATTTATAGTAAACGAAATGTACTTAAGTCTATACCGCAAGTATGTCTCTTTAAGGCCAAGAGACATAAATACCACTCGGTTTTTTTTTTAAGTACCAAAATGAAAAAGGTTGTAGACAAGTAGTAGGAATTCACCAATTTAGAAACATGCCTAAAATAGTAGCCAGTTATTTGAATTTGCCAAACTCGAAAGAATATACCGGCCACTGTTTTCGTCGTTCTTCGGTCATAATGCTTGTTGATTCTGGTGGAGATATTACTAGTTTAAAGAGACTGGGTGGATGGAAATCAACAAACGTCGCTGAAGGATATATGGAAGAGTCTCTTACTAATAAGGAAGAAGTGGCAAATAAAATGTTCACAGCAGAAAAAAATCAAGAAAGCAAATCTAATATTTCTAACACTGCAGTAACGCCCAATATTAGTTATTGTCATACAAATAAAATTATTAGTTTGGAAAATATTCAACAAAATAATGCTATTAGTTCCCAAGTTCTTCCAGTTTTCAATACTTGTACTAATTGTCAAATAACAGTAAATATAACAAATAAGAAGTAATAATTTTAAAATATAATGTTAACCTTGTTTCTGCTGAAAGTTTTAAAAATAAAATTGTTTAGGAAAAAATCTGTTTCCGCAAAAAGGTCCGCATTTATGTTCTAAAGTTTACTTTATGGAAATAACATTTCCTTATAGTACAGAAATGAATATTTCCTTACTGTTATCTTCGGTTGCCAGGCAACAATCAAGTTGGAGGAAATATTGACTTTTTCTTTCAAATATGTTGTCAAAAATGTTATTTCTTATCGATTTTCGGAAAAATTACATTTCTTACAAAAAAATAAATGGCTTTACGATAAACTTACTTCATATAGAACTTGTTTGGCTCAATGAAACGTATGCTTGAAAAACTATTTTTAAATTAATTTTTTATACAGTGGGAGAAAATCACGAGAAACCTTCAATGAAAAAATGCAATATTCTTGAAATATATGGAAAAATTTTCATTTAATATTTTCACACTTGATGCACCTTTGGAGGGAGAAACAAACCGTACTTTATAGTTTTTTGCAAAAAACAAACAATATATTTATTATAGGCTTTTTTTCATTTTTGGCCAAAAATAGCCGAGAAGTTTGGAAATTTTTAAAAATTGTATAGATCAAAATGAAATTGGCTATGTTAATTGATATAATAATCATTAAGTGGTTAATTAGGGATATGTAAAAATCACATACTTTTGAATTTTGTAATTAATGTTTTAAGTAACTTCTTTAGTATTCAATATATTCTTGTAATTTATTTATTGTCTTATAGGAGGTACTCTATAGATGAATTCTGTATAAGAAAGTTGATTTTAGGTTAAAAATTGCATGAGCTTAAGACATTTTGGTCCCGAGATAATTTTATATTTTCCAGTTTTTTGAGGATATTTTGAAAACTATTTAAGACACTTAAGTACAGTTTGTATTGACGTATTGTATAAAAGACAAAAAACGCGTTATGCGTTGAACTGCTGATGAAAAACTTCATATTATGCTAAACAGTTTCTGAGCTAGAGCCAGTTTTGTCTGTTAAGGACCCAAGCTCATCAGATTTAGGGTTTTTGGAACAAAATTGAACCTTTTGAATTTTTTAATTAATTTCGGATGTTTTTCTATATAACTTCTTAGGATATTTAAGATATTTTTGTAATTCCTTTACTATCTTATACGAAGTACTCTTTAGAAAAATTTTATGCAAAACATTTAAACTTTAAAATTTCAAATTGTTTCTTACCGCATCTTCAAACGTCTCGCAATCATTCATGGTGATAGTAATAATAGCCCAAAAAGTGACATTACCCGATATAGTCATGAACAAATCATATTTCTAAAAAAAAATTAAAGAAAAAAACTAAAAATGTAATACATAAAAAAACGTACCTACTTACACGGAATATTATCAAAACCATACTCAACCAGATGCAAAAAGCACATAAGAGGTAAAAAAAATTGTAAAAAGAGTTGATCTTGTTAACAAAATTGGCATAACTAAAAATCAATTTCTTGTAAATTACTCCATTACCTCCTAACTACTTACCTCAGTATAGATTGATGCCTCTTAATAAAAAACTTCAAAAACTCCTTTATATACTGCTGACGCTCCTCACTAGCCACATAACTCCCTACAAGCTCCTCTTTTGTCACTTTTATATACCTCAACTGATCTTCCAGCATATACATTTGAGCCCCTAAAGAAATACATACATACTGAGCATACCACATGGCAGCCATCATTGGTAAACCCATAAAAAATATATCAAGCATCATTAAATGCTGACCAAATTGCACTAATCCTAAAAAAAAATAAAAAATCCAAAACCTATAATGCTTAAAATGCTTTTAATACCTGGTTTATGATGGTATATCCAATTGAAAGTGGACACAAACTCTTCAGTACGGTTATAAACGTAAATAAGGTTGTAGACGATAAGCATTTGCACCACCACGAGTTCCCCAATAAAGACATTTTGATGTTTTTTTAGAATTTTGATCATTCGATCACGTAGTTGGGGCGAGGCCATGTCCACGTGCCAGTAAAATGTGTTTTTGAACCGTTGGATGTGTGGGGAGTAGACTTTGCAAAGTACAATAGAGATGGAGAAGGAGAGAAATGTCTGAAAAAAATGTGTATGTTTTGAAGTATAATAATGTATGTGTTGAAGTATAATAATGAAGTAGTAATAAAAAAGTATCACTCTCCGGGGATTCTCGGAGAGGGATACTTTTAAGTGACCTGTTTTTTTTTCTCATCCTTAAGGTGGACCCTTTTTTATTTTTCATTTATTTCATTCTACGGGTATAACACAGGGATTTATAAAAGAGGTAACATTTTTACTCTGCAATTTTTGGATTTGGAGTGATTTTGGGGTTTATAGAAGAAAAAAAAAGGAAAAAACCTTACCATGACTCCTTCAGCAAATGATAAGATTTTAAAATCAAAAGCCTTAAAGCAAAGTGCAATATCCCAACTCTTTTTAGTGAAAGAGGCTGCGGCATTAGCTCTTGTTGGTTCATTGGAATTACTTTCATTTAAAATATGTTATAGAAGCTTGACAAAAATTAAGAAAGATTTCGAGAAACACCATAATTCCATACTCACTTTACTTGTGGCTTCCCCTGACGAGATTAAGGTTGAGGAAAAAATAGGTTTAGATTTTGTTAAACGTTGCCATAAAATTGATACAATTTTTTATCAACTTTTTGAATTGCCGCTTTGAATTGCCGACGAAAATGGTGTCCTGGATACTTCTATTCGCCCTGTTGGCCCTACTTTATAATACTCTCACGAGATTGATCATTTGCCTCGGCTCGATATACCTACTTTTAATGGAGATATAACTACATTTCCCACATTTCATCAAAGCTTTGCTATTATGGTCCATTCCAAACGCAATTTAAGTAATATCGCGAAGTTTAGTTTTTTTATTAGGTGCCCTAAAGGGACAACCTCGTGATCTCATTGCTAATATTTTAATCAATAATGAAAATTATCCTATTGCATACAACACCATAATAGAAAGATACAGTAATAGACGCCTTTAGGCCTTTACTTATTGGAAATTAATTGAAGAATGCCCACGCATGTCTTCTGATAGTGCCTTTTCTTTAAGAAATTTGTTAGATACTTTTAACAAAAAATTATGTGCTCTTCAAAATTTGAAATTAAACAATGGGATTTTGTTCTTGTTTATATGCTGCTTAATAGATTAGATCCTTTAACAAGAAAAGCCTTTGAACAGTTTTACGCGTCTAATGACGTACCGAAATATGAGGCAGTCAATCATTTTTTACAAAAGCAATGCATTGCACTGGAGTCAATTTTATACGAATTTAACTCTCAAGAAAATTCTAAACCCTCGATTTCTAGACAAAATTTCTCAAATAATAATGTTCGTAATTCACAAAACTCCTTTAATGTAAATAAACCAAAATACCGTTCTGCTTTATTCATAAACAGCCAGAAATCAAATTTTAATTCCATATGTTTTCTTTGCAAAGGCTCCTTTCTAAAACAACAAGGGTCGATTCGATATCAATCGATTTGATTTCATAAAAACCCAAAAGGCTTGTGTAAATTGTCTTGCAAGTGCTCACACTGTAAATCGGTGCACATCTGAAAAACGGTGTCGCAATTGCAATCAAGAGCATCATCGGTATGCTAGTAAATGATCAGGAAGTTTTGCTTGCTACTGTGTTAGTAAAAATTAAAGATGCATTTGATCAATGGCATACCTTTAGAGCCATTCTTGACGGTGGAGCTCAGTACAGTTTTATTTCTAAAAATTGTGCTAATAAAATACATTTATCCAAATTTAATATATCTATGTCCCTGCATGGTTTTAATTCTATGTATGCTACTCCCAAAAAGGGCGTGCATTGTATAATTTCATCAATTTACAATTCAAGTCATACACTTTCACATGATGCCGTTATTTTGGATAAAATATGTGACGATTTACCTTCTGTTTCCTTTTCAAAAGAAAACTACTAAATCTTTTGCTTGGAAATTATATTTTTTCATATATTTTACAAGATGGTAAAGTTGATTACGGTCCAGATAAACCAGTATGCATTAAAACTTACTTTGGGTGGACTATAACTGGCAAAACTTCCTATGAAAAACCAAATAAAACTATAAATGCGTTTTTTACCACATGTAGTACTAATAATTTAAATCAAACATTACAAAATTTTTGGCAAATTGAAGAAGTACCAGAGATTCATGCCCAATCTAAGGATGATGAATAGTGTGAAAACTATTTTTTAAACACAACTTACAGAACCGAATCGGGACGTTACGTAGTTTCTTTGCCTTTTAAAATGACAGCCCCTGATTTTGGTGATACTTACAGTGTAGCTTTACGTAGATTTTTATCTCTTGAAAAACGGTTCTTACAAGACAAAGATTTTCATGCATCTTACTCAGACGTAATTAAAGATTATTTAGATAATAATCACTTACAAGAAGTTACTAAACCCTTTTGTTCCGAAATTTCTAATTATTTTTATATAAGTCACCATGCAGTTTTTAAAAAGGATTCGACAAGTACACCCCTGCGTGTAGTTTTTGACGCTAGCAGATGTGCCAGCAACAAATTATCTTTGAATAAAGCTTTGCATACGGGACCAAAATTGTAACAAGATTTACTTAGTCTTTTGCTTAACATTTTACTGAATCCGAAAAATTGTAATTACCAGAGAATTCTTTGGCGTTTTTCTCCCAATCAGCCTATTTTACACTACCAATTGGATACTGTTACTTTTGGAGTAGTTTGCAGCCTATTTTTAGCCATACGCACCCTTCTTATGTTAGCAGATGATTATAAAGATCTCCCTTTAGTGGCAGACATTCTTAAGTCATCAAGTTACGTGGATGATTTAAACGGGGGTGGAAGTAGCCCTGAGGAATTAATTGCTATAAAAAATCTATTGGTTGAACTTTTGTCTAGGGGTGGGTTCGAGGCACGGAAATGGGCCAGTAACTGTCCTTTGTTACTTAAAACTTTACCTAAAACACATGTTGCCCAAGACATTTCCTTCGATCAGGAAGAAAATATAACTTTAAAAATTATGGGCCTAAAATCGAATCCTATTCGAGATTCATTATTCTATAAAGTCGTTATTGATGATACGGGATGTACAAAACGTACTTTACTCAGTCACTGTGCTAGGGTGTTTGACCCTTGTGGCTATCTTACCCCTATTACAATTTCTATTAAGTTACTAATAAAATCTCTTTGGATTGCTGGTATTGATTGGGACGAAAGACCGCCCTCTGACATTATTACTAAATAAAATAAGTTTAAGACGGAATTAAGTAAGTCAAGTAGATGTTACTGAGTCTAAATCACACGAATTGTTTGGTTCTTGCGATGCATCAGAACGTGCTTATTGTGCTGTCTTATATATTCGTGTATTTTTATCCCGAGAATTTCTTTATAAAACCTACCTTGTCTGTGCCAAATCTAAAGTAAGCCCTCTAAAGGTAGTAACTTTAGCGCGACTTGAGTTACTTGGTGCTGTTTTGCTTGGAAAATCATGCATTATGTTTTGTATATTTTTTCACATAAAATTAAATTTACCAACATATTTTCATTTACTGATAGTTCCGTTACCTTAACATGGATTAAAAGTTCTCCTCACCGTTGGCAAACGTTGCAACCGCGTTTCTTATATTCAAGAAAAGTTGCCACCCGAATGTTGGCACCATGTTCCCACTGAACTGAATCCAGAAAGTCTTCAGAAATTAAGACTTTTTTTAGATAAAGAGTGCTACTTGAGTGTTAATGGTAGACTCCATAACTCCGATTTGTCGTACGATAAAAGATTTCCCTTGCTTTTACCAGGTAATTGTAAATTTACGTCCTTATAATACTTATAAATGAATTACATTTTAATGACTTACATTGTGGTATACAAACCACATTAAATTTGCTATTTCAAAACTACTGGATAATCTCAGCAAAGAGAATAGTTCGTAAAGTAATCCATAAATGTCATATTTGTTGAAAGGTTAACCCGAAACCATATCAACCCTCTATGGGTAATTTACCTAAGTTCAGGGTATCCGCAAATTCCAAAGCTTTTATTAACTGCGGCCTGGACTTGTGTGGACCGTTTCCAATTACTATTGGCCGATTAAGGGGTGCTAAAGTGCATAAAGCATACGTATGCTTATTTATTTGCACTAGTACAAAGGGTGTTCATTTGGAGTTGCTATCGGACCTTAGTGCAGAGGCTTTTTTGGCGGGACTTCGCAGATATGTTGCACGGCGCGGAAAAGTACTTAACTTAAATTCAGATTGCGGTACAAATTTTATTGCTTGTGAAAAATACTTACGTCAAATATTTTTAAAAGCTGCCGAAGTTGAATCAATTACGTGGCATTTTAACCCCCCCTCTGCCCCCCATATGGGTGGTATATGAAATATACGCGTTGGCAGCTTTTACTTAGACTGCATCGTGATTTTTGGAGGCGGTGGAATTGCGAATATCTACATACTTTGCAACAAAGAGCCAAATGGCACAATGCAATAGGTAGAGTAGAGCCGGGTACTATGGTAGCTATTAAAGATGATAATTCGGCGCCTTTACACTGGATTCTTGGTCGAATCGCGGAAGTTACTTTGGGCAAGGATGGGGTTCCTAGAGTTGCAACAGTACAGACAGCCAAAGGTATACTTAAAAGACCTTTGGTAAAATTATGCCACTTCCAAACCAATAATTTATTTATTGTTTCATGAAAACCCCTTGGTTTTCATAGCCGCGGGAATGTTCTTTACTTGTCGTCACCTTAATTTCACTTTATTCATTAGTTTTTAATATTTAGTTTGATTTAGTTTAGTTCTATAAGTTATATTCTTAAGTGCATTCAAAGTATCGCTTCTTGCTGTTAATATTTTTTTGTTTTACATAATGAATGTTGAGATTTGCCTTATTTCCTCGCCTCTCCCTATAATATTTCCTTACTTGCTATTTTTTACTTTTACTACAAACCTGGTACATACCCAAATAATACGTCACACGCAAGTACCGAAAAGACTGACGCGGACAATTGAGGTGAAAAACACTCGGTACTAGATTGTCTTACTGTTAATAACCATTTTTACGACCAGTGTTCGCGCGGCCTTTTATATTTTTCGTGCTAAGTCAGCAGGCTGTGGTGTAAAACCATCCAAAGGTACATGAAGCATCGCAACCTATAAATTTTACAGTTTATAGGGCCTCAATTGATTAGAACCCTTTTCTAAATTTCTAATCAATGGCACCCTTCTAAACAGTTGGTATTTTTTTACAGTAGGTAGAACATACTACATGATTCAATGAGCTTCCTTTTACCTGCACATTTTGATTACTGGCTAGAGAATATATGAAACCCTGATATTGGGGCATTTGGAAGATAAATTGTTTGATATTTTCAATGTTTACTTTCGGCGTTTGTGAAGTTCTGTGTTTTTTCTTTAGTTTTTGGTTAAAAAAGGTTGTGTCATTTCAGTGTTTTTGTGAACTGTTACATTAGTAAAAACTTGTGCCATTTGTGCCGGACCATAGGAAAAAGGCGATCCATCATCATAAACGTAGAATAATAAAAAGTTAGTAAGAAATCTACAATAATTTTAAAATATTTAATTTCCATAAAAATCCTTTTTATTGGATAAGTACATTTACTCTAATGAAGTACGTTAAAAAAACGCATAAAGCGCTCATAAACGGTAACATTGTTCATAATTTAAAGGATAATGTAGTAATAATAAATATTTATCATGTAAATATTTTTTGGCGACGTCACTGGTAAAGATTTATACTCGTTAATTGACAATTTCAGTGCACAAGGTACATGATATGTAATAAACAATGAAATATAGCTTCTTTTGTATTTTTTCCTGTAGAATTCAATGGTGCAACTACTTTTCTTATTTTATTAAAATTTAAACAAATAATTAACAATTATTGCAAATTTTATTGTTGTTATTTTTCAGCTGTTTTTCAATAGTAGCGATATTTCTTATGTTTTTTCGAAAAGTATATTCTTAAAGGAAAAAAAATTAGTGGTTCACGAACCTTCTACGATAAAAAGAAATTAGTATTGGTATCCATCCATTAGACGAAAATTTCTTTTTTCCAAAAAAACTGAAAATCTCGGAATATTAAATTTGAAAAAATTCTGGTTATTTAGGACACTAAAGCAAATATTTGTACAAGTTTGACCAAAATCGAAAAATTTTTCTGAAGATTACAAATTCAAAGCTGAAAAATCGGTTTTCCGTGTTTTTTTTTGGCAATTTTAAGATTATGTTGAAAAGTAACTTTTACAAAAGTTGCGCATCTTTGTATTCTTTACAACTTTTGTACTTCACTTTTTTCGATTCGACGTCCACTTTAAGTGTAAATCGTAATTATACGATTTTCCTCTTTTCGCTCCACCCAAAAACTACCCTGCGCATTTTTTTTTGTGTGTAGTATATGCCTCTCTACTATTCTCAGTCGTTTTTCATGGATATGAATTTTGCGATTAAAAAAATTTAAATTTACTTAAAAGATTTACTGGTTAAGTTAACTTGTATAAAGCTGTCGTGTGATCAAGAGGATAAGAAAGAACTTTTAAAACTTATAATTATTATTGTACATAATATGGCGAATTAATCAAATAAAGTAAAATAATTATATACTATGCTTTATGCTTCCCTTACATGTAAATGGTTTCCCCATATATTGACCCCCTTCTACAGGGGTTAAGTAAAAAGTAACCAAAAAAAATATACAAAACTTTTGGGGTTTGACTTTAAAATATTGAATCCGATCTCAGTTTTTTTTTTGTTTTAAATGTCAAATTTTGACAGATGGTCAGTTTTTTCTTAAGGAACACCTTATATATGATCGTCTCATAGTTAGAAAGAGCCGAATTTTCTGATTTCAAATATATATAGCTTAGCTATTTTTAATCAAACCGTTTTGGAAATAGTGGACTCCAAACTTTAAAACAATAACATATTGAAGATTTTGGTACGGGTTCCATTGTTAATTTTGATATTTATTAGAAAACAAATAATTCTATTAATATTTAATTTTTTTAAAGTTTGGAACCTTAGAACATTGAAAGGCTAGAATTAATAAACAACAACTTTGTTTGCGTTCAACATGTGCACAGGGGCAAAGGCAGAGTTTTGTTTAAAAAGTTTAATTGATATGATATCAAGGGACCCTTTTATAAATTTTAACGGCCCTAAGACGCGTAAAAATTTATAAAAAACATTAATTACCTAAATAGGATCTGCTGCATTTATTTTTACCTTTTGTACATGATACCATAACAACAATTGTTTAAAATCAACCCTTATGAATGTCAATTCTCAATGTCATGTTTAAAAATTTTATGGCTTACAATTTTTAAACATTTATTGCTAATGGAAAACTTTACCAATCAAGAATTGGCGGATATGCATTTGGCATACGGAGCAACAAACTGCAATGCACGAGCAGCATCGCGGTTGTATCATGAACGTTATCCCGAACGACAGCATTCTGGATACAAAAAGTTTATTGCGGTTCATCGGCGGCTCGCTGAGACAGACATGTTTAAGACCAAGATGCATGATACTGGGATTGCTCGAACCGTAAGAACGGTCGAATTTGAAGAAGATGTGCTTCAGCGAGTTGCCGATGAATATAGCAAACGTGACGTCGCTAAGAATATGAATACGAGTAACGCTTTTGTCTGACGGGTACTACACGAGCAACAACTCCATCCTTAGCACTTCCAAAAAGTTCAAGGTATGACTGCAGCCGATTATCATCCTAGAGTTCAATTTTGTCGATGGCTTCTGGATCACATCATTGCATAAAATATTTTACATGTTTTGTGGACCGATAAAGCCTCTTTCACAAGAGACGGTATTTTTAATAGTAGGAATAGCCATCTTTGGGACGAAGAAAATCCTTATGCAATTTTTCCAAGAAAACATCAGAATCGTTGGTCTCTCAACGTATGGGCAGACATTGTTGATGATTATTTAATTGGGCCATACCTTCTACCGGAACGGTTAACAGGACCTATTTATCTGCGTTTCTTAGAGGAAGTTCTCCCAGTACTCCTTGAAAATGTTCCACTAAACGTTAGACAGCAAATGTGGCTTCAGCATGATGGAGCGCCGGCTCACTTTGCTGTACAAGTACGCGAGTATTTGGCTCAGCGGCTTGGGCACCGTTGGATTGCCAGAGGTGGAGCAGTTTCTTGGCCTCCTAGGTCACCCGATTTAACGTCGCTCGATTTTTTCTTGTGGGGACATGTAAAGTCTTTAGTCTACGAAACTCCGGTAGAATCAGAGCTAGACTTAATTGGACGAATAACAGCAGCATTTGAAATCATTCAAAACGAGGATCAAATTTTTAGTGTAGTCCGCCGAAATCATCGTTTAAATCGGTGTATTGAGGTTGGAGGAAGACATTTTGAACAATTGTTGTGATGGTATCATATACAAAAGGTAAAAATCAATGCATCAGATCCTATTTAGGTAATTAATATTTTTTCTAAATTTAAACGCGTCTTAGGGCCGTAGTGGCGTAATGACACATTTCCGGACATGGGTTCCTATACTCAAATGGATTCTACTGTTGCACTGAACAACCCCTAGAAGTTTGATCCCATAGTTCTGAAACACCCTGTAGAAACGCATTCCATGTGTTTGCATCTAAGAAGGCAATTTGTATCCAAGGACGTAAACATTCAAAATTTGACAAATGGCTTTGACCTTTGACCTTGACAATTGACAGACGTCAGAAATGACAGAGGGATGAGAGGTACTACGATAATTGTACAAAAATTTAAGAGTTAGCAAGAGAGAAACGCGACAAATGACAGACGGTTGTAATGTATTATCGAAAACTATAAGAAAATTCTAAACTCCGTGGTAAAGACTTAAGTGAAATTTGACTTTGCGTTGACATGTTTACCTTGTTTTGACAAGATATAGTATGACAGACCACTTACCAAGAGTGACAAATCCCAGATAATTGTCACTTATTAAGAGAAAATTGTACAAAACAATTTGAGTTAACAATTGAAAGGCGTAAGAACTGAGAGAGGTAAGAGTAATGTACTATAAAAAATGTAAAAACTTGTAAAAACTGTTATAAAACTGTAGCAAAAAAATTAATTAATTAGATATTTTGCCTCAAAGATAAACTACTTTAAAAGTTGGCAAATTAGGACAAATGTCCAAAAATATAAGAAAAATATAAATATTTGAAAAATATTAAGTTAACAAGTATAAATTGAAAAATTAAAACAAAATTAATTAAAAACGACTTTGACATCTTTACCTTGTTTTTAACAAGACAAAGTTTGGCAAATCACCTGAAAAAGTGACAATTGACAGATGTGATAAGTGACAAAGGGTTGGGATGTACATACTAGGAAAATTGTACAATTGGACAAATAAAGAAGACATTTATAGGCGCGAAAACCTATTACTTAAAACAAAAGTTTGTTGATCATATATCGTACGAAGCTGTATTTACGTATTATTTCACAAAATTAACTAATTCATATTTAAAATATAAAAAATTTTTTTTTTTTCGTTAAATAACGTTCTGGATCTGAACGGAAAAATCACTCAAAAATTCTCAAACTCTATTTTCACAATATCGAAATCTACGTCCGTATTCAATTAAAATAAGTGTTTAAATGCGACATTTTGTCTCTAAGATGTCATCATCAGCTTTTATACCTATCTACTATCTCTTTCTCTCTCGCTATTATATTGCTAAAAGTCCTACTTATATACTTACATATAACCCAATAAAGTACGCAGGTCCATACTTAAGGAAGTTGGCGAAGTTTAAAGAAGTCAAAAAGAAGTACGTCTCCACTATCGTGGATGAAGTTCTCATGATAAATAAAGACATAATTAGTTTTCTTATGTTTTTGTTGTTGGGAAGAATGAATAGCATGTTGTAGACCAGCGGGAGATAATCACCATCTTTAAGATAATTTACGTTCTTAAATTCCATTTATTTAGAGATATATTATAATATTTAATATACAGTGCTTTTTCTAGGATGTTTTCAGCACGTATACTGCCATTAATCCCATAATACTTAACTTAATTATAAATTAATTTTACCGTCTTTTAGTTAGATTAAAGGGAATTTATCATGGGAAAAGGAAAGTTTTTTTTGGGAATTAGGCGTATAATTAAATTGAAATAAATCATTAACCTCAGTGACCCTGTAGCTGACCTGCAAAAGTTACATAAAATTACATTTTGACCATTTTGGGGTTGATCTAGTCAATCTGGTCAATGACAGTTGACCACTGTCATTTGTCATAACTGTCAATAGGTTTGTATAGGCGCAGTAATCGAAATAGGCTAGCAATAAAATTTGACAGTTGAAGTAAAACTGACAGTAATGGTAACTAATGTCATTTTGAGGTTATTAAGCGGAGAGGCAAACGTATGTCAATGTTTTTGAATAGGCCGGCGGTTGACATTAAGTTTACGTTTAGTAATCAAGGACAGCTGTTACTTATCATAATTGTAAATGGGTTTATCTAGGCATGGGAGTCGAGACAGACTAATTATGAAATTTTATGAGTTATGACATACCAAAACTGACAATGATGGTAACTAACGTGATTTTGAGGTTATTAAGCAGAGGCACACATCTCCTTTAGCAAAGATAGATACCATGATAAGTGCCAAAAATTACATATGTCAATTGATTTTTTCACCTTGAAGGCAGTTGAGGCGAGAAATTGAAATTACCGCCTTTTTCCTGTAAGTATAGTTAAATTTACAGTTGACAGATTTTGTATCTCGTTTGACAGTTAGGACAGACGCTATTGAAGACTAATCGTAATGTCAATTAATTCTGTCAGCTGTCACTTGTCATGACTGTCAATGGGTTTAAATAGGCGTGGCAGTTGAGACAGTAAGTTTAGGTTTAGCGTGGTTCATCGAGCAATGACTGCTGTGATAAATGAAAACTGACTTTATTATAATTTGTCATAATTGTCAATGGGTTTGTATAGGCGCAGCCTTCTAGACAGTATAACTATGCAATTTGATCCGACGACAAAATTCACATGTATGTAAATTAATTGAAAGAACTCGTCCATTATCTCAAAGAGACCTACGTAAGTAGACAAAAAATAAAAACTCTAAATCTCGCTCTCAAGATATTTTTTATGTCCTGAAAGTTACATGTTTCGCTCAAAATAAAGCATCATCAGACCTTATAAACTAGTAATATCTCCCACGAAATGACTTGCTTTGTACAAAGAGGGAGTTTTTATTTTTTCTCTATATCAATTAATTTTGTCAGCTGTCACATGTCATAACTATCAATGGGTTCAAAAAGACGCAGCAGTTAAGATAGTAACTTAGGTTAAGTGTGTTCTCTAACAATGACAGCTGTGATAAATGAAATTTGACACTACTCTCACTTGTCCAGTGGGTATGTATAGACGCGACAGTCAAGACAGAAACTGATGGTAACTAATGTACTTTTGACGTTATTAAGCAGAGACGCAAACCTCCTTTAGCCATGATAGATTTTGAAATTAATTGAATTTGTCATTACTGTTAAAGAATTTGGATAGGCAAATCTTTAAATTGCTACCTTTTTCCTATAAGTATGGTTAAATCCACAGTTGACAGATTCGAAAACTACTGACAATATTGTAATATAAAACTCCTTTAGCGGAGACAAACTCCTTTTTTATTATAGCTGACAGTTGACAATCTAGTTATGACATTTAGCAGCTAGGATAGCCACTATTTGTAACCAATGTTAATGACAATTGATTTTGTCAGCTGTCATTTGTCACAAATGTCAATGGGTTCGAATAGGATGGCGGTTGACACATTAGGTTTACGTTAATTAATCAATGACAGCTGTCACTTATCATAATTGTAAATGGGCTTATCTAGGCGTGGCAGTCGAGACAAAATAATTATGAAATTTTATTAGTTATGACACATCAAAACTGACAATGATGGTAACTAACGTAATTTTGAGGTTATTAAGCAGAGACACACACACTTTCTTTAGCAAATATAGATACCATGACGAGTGTCAAAAATTACATATGTCCATTGATTTTTGAGCTTAAAGGCAGTTGAGGCGAGAAATTGAAATTGCCACCTTTTTCCTATATAAGTATAGTTAAATTTACAGTTAACAGATTTTGTATCTCGTTTGACAGTTCGAACAGATGCTAATAAATCAATTAATTTTGTCAGCTGTCATGACTGTCATTGGGTTTAAATAGGCGTGGCAGTTGAGACAGTAAGTTTAGGATTAGTGTGGTTCATCGAGAAATGACTGCTGTGATTAATGAAAACTGACTTTACTATAATTTGTCATAATTGTCATTGGGTTTGTATAGGCGCAGCTTTCTAGACAGTATAACTATGAAATTTGATAGTTATGACAGATCAAAACTAAGAATAATAGTATTTAAATTTGATTTTGAGGTTATTAAGCAAAGATGGAAACTTCCTAATTGAATTTGTCATTTCTCATTACTGTTAAAGAATTTGAATATACAAAAATTAAAATTGCTACCTTTTTCTTATAAGTATGGTTAAATCCACTGTTGACAGATTCGGAAACAACTGACAATTATTGTAATATGAAACTCCTTTAGCGGGCACAAAATCCTTTTTTATTATAGCTGACAGTTGACAATCAATAGTTATATAGGACAATCACTACTTGTAACCACTGCTAATGTCAATTGATTTTGTCAGCTGTCATAATTGTCAGTGGGTTCGAATAGACGCAGCAGTTGAGACAGTAATTTAGATTAAGTGCGTTTCATCCAACAATGACAAATAAAAATTGACATTACTCTAACCTGTTGTAACCATCAATAAGTTTGTATAGGCGCAGCAGTCGATGTAAGATAAATGTGAAATTTGGCAGTTATGATAGGTTAAATAAAACTGGCAATGATGATAAATTATCTCATTTTGAAGTTATTTAGCAGAGACGCTCCTTTGGCAAGGATAGATACCACGACGTGTGCTAAAAGTCATACATATGTCAATTAATTTCGTGATCTGTCATGACTGTCGTGCTTAAATAGGCGTGGCTAAATTTACAGTTGACAGAATCAGGTACCACTGCTAATAAATAGAATTTAAAAAAACCGCTTTAGCGGGGAGAAACACCGTAACGTAACGTATCTAATTAAAACTGACAGTTAACTAGATAATTATGGCATTTGATAGCTATGAAAATCAATATTGATGACTAATATCAATTGTCATAATTGTCAATGGGTTTGAATAGGCACGGCAATAAAAGGCATGAAATTAAAATTGTCGCACACTTGACAAATTATGTATGACATATATTATATATTTGACAGATGTGACTGACACTACTGATAATTAATTTAGAAACAGGTAGTCGGACTGACATTGTCTTTGTTTTTGGTACAACACGACGCTTTGGTCGGTAAGTATCTCCGACCGTTATCAAGTGTAAACTAAAGCAATTTCCTATTCTGCAGGCTTATATATGATTAATGGCATCAATGAGGCGTGAATTCTGATGATGCGTGAAGAGAGCGTCTGCTAGAAGAGGTCTCCATATGTTGGAAACATCCACACTGATTTGGCTGAAGATGCCCTCTGGTTTTGCGTTATGTAGGAGGCTTCCAGAAATTTCCTTTTTCACCAGTGTAATTCCTTCCTTAGGATTTTTGTTTCAGACCAGTGAACGTTATGGCCGTTTGTCCAAGCATGTTCAGCTATGCCTGATCTGGCTACTTCTCCAGTGCTCGTTCATTTGCGATGTTCCTTGGTCCTAACTGCCAAAGGTCTTTTGGTTTCGCCAACATATGAGTCGCCACACTCACAAGGGATCTGGTAGATGCAGTTTTTGATGTCTGCTGTAGATTCTGGCTTTGTTTTGAAAAGAGAACTTCTTATTGTATTGCGGTTGCCAGATCTAAAGGCGGTTTTTAGATTAAACTTCTTAGCAATTCGTCGGGATTTCTCGGATGTACCTTTTACATAGGGCATTGCGAGAAGAGATAAGTTTTTTGGGATAACCATTCTGCTGCAGATCTTTAGTAAGAAGTGCTACTTCCGCCTTAAAGTCTGCGTCGTTATTGCAGAATGGTTACAGCGTGGTTTTACAGAGACCTGATGATTCCAACTTTAGTCGAACCAGAGTGATTGGAATCAAAGTGTAGGTATTGTCCAGTATGTGTGGGTTTTCGATACACAGACATTCTTATAATGCCATTTGTATTCTTGACAAGAACATCTAAGAATGGCAGCGTCGAATTTTTCTCCGTCTCCATGGTGAATTTGATACTTGGCACCGTGTTGTTCGGGTGGTGTAAGAAGTCCTGAAGTTTGTCTTCCCCTTTATCCCAGATGATAAATATGTCATCAACGTATCGCAGCCACATCTTTGGCTTTTGTCGTGAGGTGCTTATTGCCTCTTCCTCAAACCATTCCGTATATATATTGGCTATCACCGGAGACAGCAATGATCCCATAGGCAGACCCTCATCCTGAGCGTAAAACCTATCTTTCACTTGAAAATAGGAATTACGTAGGCAGACCTCTAAAAGTTCCATCACGCCTCCGAGTGGAAGCTTGGTTCGAGATGGAAGTGACGTGTCATTACTCAGTTTATCCTGGATAATCTTCAGGGAATCTCCAATCGGGACATTGGTGTAAGGACTTTCCACGTCAAAGCTAACCATTCTATCCTCTGGTCCGATGTTGATAGGTCGAAGTAGATCCACAAAATGACTGGAGTTCTTAACGTATGAATCAGTATTCCCTTGGAGTGGTTTGATTATTTCTAAAAGGAACCTAGAAAGTTCTGACGTTGCCGAATCCCTTGAGCTAGTAATGGGTCGCAGTGGCATCAATTCCTTGTGAACCTTTTGGTAGATGTGGAGGCTTACTGTGATGTAGGGTAAGTCTTGTACGTACGGCATCCGTTAAGAAAAAGGAATAGTTCTTTAGTGTTCTGTACACTCTTTCTTCAATGGTCGCCGTTGGATCTTTTGATAACAACCTGTATTTTCCTTTCTGTAGAACCTCTTCGATTTTGGTCTCGTAGGTATTCACGTCCATTATAACTGTCGCAGTACTCTTATCCGCTGGTAGAATTTTAATCGTTTTGTCCTTCCTCAGATCTGTCAGCGCTCTCTCTTCCTCTCTGCCAATAGTTTTATTAATTTTCTACCTGTTCAGCTGGTCCAGAGTGCTTCTAACCTCATATCTTAGTTCGTCAGCGACTGCGCGGGGTAGCTGAACGGATTCGATTGAAGAAATTACATTCAGAAGCTGGGGTTTGGTGGATACTGCAAAGTTTAGTCCTCGGCTCAATACTTTTTTTTCCGGGGCAGTAAGAGTTCTGTTTCATATATTTATGATGGTTTTTCCTGATTTGCTGCCTTGTGGGAATGGAGATATTCTTTTTAGCTTAATTAATTTAATTAAACTCCGTTAGCGGGGATAAATACTATGACGTATGTCAAAAGACTCAGATTGATTATCAGTTGTCACCATCACTTTATATAAATAAAACTGACGGTTGAAAGTTTAATTAGGGCAATAAACAGCTATGACAAATATTAGTATTAATGTTAAGGCCAATTGATTTCATCACTTATCATGACTGTCAACGGCTATAAATAATTTAAAATGTTTTTTCAGATTATGTTTGACATTTGACAGCTATGACAGATACTATTGACGACTACGGTCTGTGTCAATTTAATTTGTCAGCTGTCACCTATCATGACTGTCAGCGAGTGTAAATATGCGTGTCAATTAAGGCGGTAAATTTAAATTTGCGCCTTCACCAAAAAAAATATTCTGCCAACTTTTTGGGTGTCTACTTTAATATTAAGTCACCTAGGAACACATTTACAAAATAAATTAATTTTTGGTTTTATCAGCTCTTATTTTGTAATGAACGTGTTTATATGGGAAACCTCAAATCCGTATCTTTAAGATTTTCCTCTATCCAGTCCTCTACCTCCTTTTCCAGATTTCCTGTGAAGTACTCGTGCCAGTTGCCCATTTGTCCTTTTCTAATAAACCTATTGTTGTCTCCCTCTTTTAGTTTTACTCTAAAATCCGCAAACGCGTTCACTGAATTATTATTTTTAAAATTGTCAAACTTCAGATGGTGTACCAGCTGATCCAATTGCTCGCTGGAGTAAGACTGTCCTAAGAAAATGGAAACCTTATTGACAGTTTCTTTTAAGTCCTAAAAATAAAAAAAAATGGTGTTCTCTCTTCAATTGTTATGCCAATTAGATACCTTAATCATGTCTTCGTAGAAAATAAAAAGGAAATTTTCATTCCCTCTCCTTCTGGTCCATGCTTCTTTCACGTGTTCCCAGTAGGGAGCCCAATGTACTATAAACAATAAAAAAATATAGATTAAAATATATATCAGGGGTTTTTTGGAAATTTACTTAAGTTTTGCCTAAACAACTCCCAAAACTCTCCAAATTCCCCATCGAATCCATAGAAGGGATTAGCCTTTGCGAAGTGGTAGTATGACACTACCACATCTTTGGGGTTTCTTGCCACATATACAACCTGAAACAAGCCATTACCTTATTTATTTATTATAAATTTATTTATTTGCCTTTGCCCTGCTGCAAAGCAAATCTGGGGGCAGCAACTCTAAAGGCAAATGACTCTTGATGAACCTCCTCTTCCCAAGGCTCTCCTGCCCCAGCCCTATCCAGCTGGGGGTGACTTTTCTACCCAGCAAGTTGACGAAACCTTCATCGGTATTCAATGAATAAAATCTAAAATAATAAATCATGTCTTCGACACTAATGGAAACAAAGAGGTCGCCCAAGATGGTGCTCGAGACTTACTCTAAAAAAGTGTATCTGTGATTCAGAGGAGTTTCCTTGGCCGTTTTATAATCCAAACGGTTGCTCAGCAGCCAGACCATTTCTTGGGTCCAGGTGGTGCCTTAAAAGGGAATGTGACCTTCGCTGAGACACTTCGAGGTTATAAATGTGCAAAAATACTTACCGGACCTGGGGAAAGTGACTACGAAAACGTCGTCGGAGCGGACTTTAAAGTTATAGTAAAATTTGGCGTCTTGTTTATATTTTTTGGGAAGAAACCAGTTTTTGTAGCCCACTTGCACATACCCACCTGTGCGTTCTCCTGAGAAGAGAAACGAAAGGTTTTTTTACAAATAAAAAGAGGAGACTCGTTAAAAGTTTACCTAGAAAAGTTTGCAGAAGTTTAGAGTTAAGGTCGGCCTCAAGTTCCTTGATTTCATATGGAAACTTTAACAGTTCTTCTTGCTGCTGATTCTCTTGCCCCTTTCCCTCTTGCTTTGACATACTCGCTATTTCGGTTGCTAAATAATTTATATGCACTGGTACTCCGATTGCATCTCAATGTCATCTAATCAATTTATAAATATAGCAAGGAACAATGCGATATTTTCGCTTATCTGTGTAATTAATATTGTTTTTTAATGTTATCAATATTTACTTCTTTTTAAAGAATGATAACATAAGTAAAAATACCATAGAATCATTTTTCAGGGTGAGATGATAATAATAATAAAAATTACTGTCGTTTGCATTTATCCCAAAATAAATACAATATAAACATTTATCAAAGTCATGGCCTAGGGCTACTTTATGTACAGGGTGTCATAAATTTGAGGGTGACCATTGGAATCTCGGAAACCGTAAGAGTTACAGGGTCGGTTAAATGGAGGCAAAGTTGCGCAATTTGGTGGAGCTTAATAAAATGACATTTAAAAAATTTTAAAATTCCGGATACTTCCGAATTGTCAAAATGGTTTTTACCTTCTAGGGGAACATGGGGAAAGACGGAGAGGCTAAGCATTTATATCAACAAAAATGTAACATTACAATAAAAAAATAACGTTTATTCTAAAATCTCTTTCATTAACATCCATAACTGTCTTGGCATAAAAACAATTAACTTATCTTACACCAAAAAACAAAAAAAACACAATTTTCTTTACAAAGGAAAATCCCATCTTACCCTGGGCACGGGGCAAGATGGGACAGCCCTCGGGGTAAGACGGGGGTAACGAGTTTATTTACAAACATCACATATATGGCAGATATCTAACTCCGGCGCAAGAATTGTGGGACCACTTTTGACATATTTGACAAGCTATCCATCCTTCAGTGGACCCCACATACCTATCACCACAGTATAAACATTCGGTGTCGTCTTCGGCTGTATTCTCTGAAGCACCATTTGTTCCTTTAGTTTTATTTTTGACCTGTGTTTACTTTTTAACCACTTTTTGCTTTTTTTTTCCTTCGGAACTAGAAGTTTTTAGATCTTCAAGTTCTCTTTTATACGGCGTTGACGTAAGGACGGCCGTCTTGCCTCGACGGCAATTTTTTTCTGGTTTTATTTTCTGGTTTTCTGGAGCTGGAGTACAGTTTTCAAAGCTGGTACTTAAGTCACGGCAAACATTTTCTGTAAAATTCGAGCAAACTCTTTTCGGTGGAGACCCACTTGCCTCTGGGGTTTTATGTAACGGACTATGAGATAATGTAGCAAGCTTACTCAAAAGGCAATAATTATCTTCATCATTTGAGCTTTGGTAGCCGGGAGATGTGAGATGATGATCTGTATGGGCCTGATAGCTGGTAGATAGCTGAACATCATCACTAGAACCTATGGTTGAGTGATTACTAGGAATAGCAACCGGAATTACATTCTTAGTTAAGTTTGGCTGATTTTTTCCATGGATGATAGAGGGAAGACCATCGTTATTTGCATTTGCTTGTCATTAAGGAACTTGCTCATCCTCCGTTAGGCTTATGTTTGTTGTTTCTGCAGCAAGAAAATCGGCATCTGTAAAGTTCTCAGAGTTGAATGGCCATATGCGGCATTTCCGAAATCCGTTAATCGCTGTAGACATAGTGGCAGCTTGTATGAAAGCTTTACCAAAAATTTCGCTAATTTGGAACATGCTAATAACTCCACCTGGATTAGATCTAAACCATGCTGTTGCAGCTTGGTCATAATATACACTCAAAGGCTTCATAAAAGAAACATCCAACGGCTGAAGCCGATGAGTGCAGTGAGGTGGGAAACAGATTATAATCACACCGTTTTCTCTAGCAACTTCTATAAGTTCTATGTTCTTTGTGTGTGTAGAGTGGTCGTCGAGTAAAAGTAGCACCGGATTGTCTTTAGTTGCTCCACTGAATTGGACGAAAGCTTTGAACCATGAGACAAATATGTCTGTTGTCATCCATCCACTGGCATTGCAATGAAAAATTGTTCCTGGTGCCCAGTTATTCATTAATTCGGCTTTCATCCGTTTCCGAGGAAAGATTAGCCTCGGGGGCATATAATTCCCTGCTGCGCTAACACAAATCTCGACCGTAACTGTTTGTCTTCGTTCAGCTGAGGATAGCGAGCCAACTTGCTTCCTACCCTTGCGTGAAATTATCTTTGATTTTGTTTTTGAAACCGAAGAGACTCCCGTTTCATCACAGTTATAAATCCTATCTGGTCC